>NW_020825077.1:0-11006 GCF_003672135.1 Ooceraea biroi
GCCGGCATTGCAAATTGGTGAGCATTCTCCTGCCTCCAAATTTCGTCTAAACTGAAAAATTGAAATATTTCTCGTTATTTATGAATTCCCATCGTCGATGAACCAAAGAGAGAAGAAAAAGTTGAAAAGTGCCAAAATGGTGGAGCTTAGAACACAAAAGTACGATTTTTAGCAAGTTTTTGAACTTTTTAATTGTTTAACTTATGTTTTTATGATATTAAAGGTTCATCGACGATGGGAATTCATAAATAACGAGAAAGATATTTCAATTTTTCAGTTTGGATGAAATTTGGAGGCAGGAGAATGCTCACCAATTTGCAACGCCGGCGAACGCGGCTGCACTAAGATTTCTCCAGGACGACCTCTACAAGCGATATATTCAAATCAAAAAATAATTTTTTTTATCTTTAAACATGTACTAATAAATACATAAAAGTTTTATAATGATCCGCTGTATAGTTTCTCCAAAAGCAATTCGTAAATATACCTTATTTTCAGCGTTCTAAAGCAGCTCCCCCCTTAAATCGGTTGCGGGTAGAGTAATTGTACATGTGGTTCGCGAGCGTGCGAGATGCTATCTTTTTCTAGCAGCCATTAATTTCTTCGACCTTCCGCGAACGACGTTAATTCACGAAACGGCGAACAATTGCAGAATAAACGTTAGAACAGTAGAGTAATTACCCACGAGGACATTTTCTCGCAAGTCAGGAAACTTGCCAAGAAATAATCGCGATTGCCAAATACGCGGGCTCCCAGGCGCTCATATCCTCATTGTTCTGCTGCATCGAACACGCATATATTCGTATCATGAAGATCAGAAAGAGAGAAGACCGTGCGCGTAAAATGTTTCCGAAAGCTTTGGACGTGCTCCAAAGAGCCTTCGTCCGCCAAATTGTGATTTACGAAGCGCTCCCTAATGTGCAATTTAAACGACCTTGGCTCTCGCATGCCCTTGCAGAAGTTGTAAACGAGATATCGATACGATCCGTCTATACCATCAAAGTTCGAGAAACCATAAATAACGGCGCGATGTCTGGCCTGGCACGTAATCGATAAGCGGCGGTCCGAAGATGCTAGCGGAGGAATCAGTATGTCCTACGAATATCAATTAGGATCGCAATGTATACGTAATCAATTGCTGACGCTATTGACACGACTCCGAGAAACTAAGGATTTACTGGAGGCGCCTTCCACGTGTCCATGTGAATTCCAGTTGATCTGTTCCTTCCATCGGCGCCCTTCGTTAACGGTACCGGATATCGAAAATGTTCTCGATAAAACTGAATTAAGGGGGGAGCCTGCTTTAGAACGTTGAAAATAAGGTATAATTTTACGAATTTTTTTGGAGAAACTATACAGCGGATCATTATAAAACTTTGATGCATTTATTAGTACATGTTTAAAGATAAAAAAATTATTTTTTATTTGAATATATCGCCTGTAGAGGTCGTCCTGGAGGCATCTTAGTGCAGCCGGCATTGCAAATTGGTGAGCATTCTCCTGCCTCCAAATTTCATCCAAACTGAAAAATTGAAATATTTTCTCGTTATTTATGAATTCCCATCGTCGATGAACCTTTAATATTCATAAAAACATTAAGTTAAACAATTATTTTTGCATGAAAAAGTTCAAAACTTTGCCTAAAAATCGTACTTTTGTTTCTAAGCTCCACCATTTTGGCACTTTTCAACTTTTTTCTTCTCTCTTTGGTTCATCGACGATGGGAATTCATAAATAACGAGAAACATTTCAATTTTTCAGTTTAGACGAAATTTGGAGGCAGGAGAATGCTCACCAATTTGCAATGCCGGCGACGCGGCTGCACTAAGATTTCTCCAGGACGACCTCTACAAGCGATATATTCAAATAAAAAAATAATTTTTTTATCTTTAAACATGTACTAATAAATGCATCAAAGTTTTATAATGATCCGCTGTATAGTTTCTCCAAAAACAATTCGTAAAATATACCTTATTTTCAGCGTTCTAAAGCAGGCTCCCCCTTAAACGAACGATAACGAAGAAAGATTAACAGCGCTAAAAATTTAACAGCGACGCGGCCAAACTATGATGATGAAAAAAAATAACGAGAATTGGGAGCGAGATACGCGATAGAAAGTAGCGAAATCGACGATAAATGAAACTGCTGAATTTCACATTCACTCGCGGTGGAACTGAAACGGGCCACTCCGCGTCGGACTCATTACGTTCGAGTGGTATCATTGAAAAGTAGCTTCACGTGAAAAAATTACGTAAATCATAAATTATCTGCGCAACGCAGCTGTTCTCTTTCTCTCTTCTCTTTATCGACATCAGGTATAGCGTTTAAAATTACAGCGCAAAGAAATCGCGGGATTCGCGACATCGTTTGGCGCGGATCGCGGTCTCGAGTTTATTAAAGACTCCATCCGATCGTTACTTCAGGAGTGGTTTTTATCGGGCAATGGGGAATCGTCGCGCCATAAGTGGCGCCGGAACGACCATCATAAAGATGGCGACGGGTTATCCGCGTCGTGCCAAATTGTACGCTCGCATTTGCATATCGGTTCGCTTCGCGATGCGGCTAGATTTCTTTCGGCGTCGAGCACGAGACGAGGATTCTTCCCACGTGCCTCGCCGAAAGCTTCTCGGTCCCCTGAAGGAGCAACGCGGTCACGATGAACGACCTTTAACTGTGCTAGAAAAATATATAACCACCCTTGTATTTTACACTTAAGTACTACCACTTCGACATAATCGATTTTGAAGTGATTGTAGATGATCCCCGGCCAAAGTGGAACGCTCCGGAGCGTGATGTCTCTCTAAATCTCTCTAAAAACGATTCAACACCAATCTCGCGTCACACTCACGCGTCGTCGTTAACATTTTCCGATATTGTAGATTTACGTGACACGTGACTGTGCAATTGTTCTCGCTTAAAATGATTGGAAGCTCGGATCGTTGCGAGAAGATTCCTTCGTGCATAAAATGTACCTCTCTTTTTACGAGCACACGATTCGCCTTACTGCAGAGCCCGCAGCAGGAAGACTGGGACAGCAGTACCGTTTTGCTCGGCATTGAAACACTTTGAGAGGCTCGTTGAAACAACGAGGATGACTTTACTGGAACCGGGCTGCCGCGGGACACTCACGTCCGCGCTCGAAACGGGTCGAGAGGACGCAAGACTTCACCGACAGCGCCTACACGAGTCACGAGCATAGAGGAGAACATCCTCCTACTTTGCGACCGCGCGAAACTGGAGCTCAACACACTATTACGGATCGGCAATAGTATGGTCAGTCGAACTCTCGATTTATCTCGTAAGGAAAGTACGTTATTCAATAAGCACGCGCGGAAACACGATTTGCAGAGACAATATCTTATTAGGGGTGTGATTTAGTTTTGAGGGTTTTTTGCTCAAAAACGCATGTATTTAAATATGATAATGAATGAATACCTTAATCAAAATATTTTCCTTCGTTTTCTATAACTTTTTCCCATCTTTCTGGCAAGAGATGACGATAAAATCACTCTTCTTTTCAGTTGATCCATTCGTCGACGAATTTTCGCACTTCTTCCAAATTATCAAAGTGTGTATCCTCTAAAGCGTGTTGCATCGACCGGAACAAATAATAATCGCATGGAGAATACGCGGGGTGCGGTAAGACTTGCCATTCAAGCTCTAATAGTGTTGTTTCACTGATAACGCAACGTGAGGTCGAGCGTTGTCACGAAGAAGAATCACTTTCGTCGTTTACTCGCAATTGGTGGTCGTTTTGGTCCAATGCTTGCTTCGACTTGTACAATTGGTGTCGATAACGATCAGCCGTGACAGTCTCGTGCGGATTTAACAGCTCATAGTACACTATCCCACCAAATACAGAGCATTACTTTTGAACCGTGAATATTGCGTCTCGGAGTGGATGTTGATGGTTCGCCTGGATCCACCCATGATTTTCTGCGTTTCGGATTATCAAAATAGATCCACTTTTCATCCCCAGTAACAATCCGAGACAAAAGACTCTTCTTTTTTGCCTGGCGATCAACGAAATGCAAATGTTCAACCGGTTCGCAATGGCACTTTCCGGATAATTGATGTCGAACCCATTTCCCTCTTTCTGAATTTCCTCCCGTTTCATGTAAATGTTTGGTAACTGTTGTACGATCAACATTTAATGCTCTGGCAAGAGATGGATTCCACCACGATAAAATGACTCTTCTTTTCAGTCGATCCATTCGTCGACGAATTTTCGCACTTCTTCGAAATTATGAAAGTGTGTATCCTCTAAAGCGTGTTTGCATCGACCGGAACAAATAATAATTCGCATGGAGAATACGCGGGTGCGGTAAGACTTCCCATTCAAGCTCTAATAGTGTTTGTTTCACTGATAACGCAACGTGAGGTCGAGCGTTGTCACGAAGAAGAATCACTTTCCGTCGTTTACTCGCAATTGGTGGTCGTTTTGGTCCAATGCTTGCTTCAACTTGTATAATTGGTGTCGATAACGATCAGCCGTGACAGTCTCGTGCGGATTTAACAGCTCATAGTACACTATCCCACCAAATACAGAGCATTACTTTTGAACCGTGAATATTGCGTCTCGGAGGAGTTGGGTTGAGTTCGCCTGGATCCACCCATGATTTCTGCGTTTCGGATTATCAAAATAGATCCACTTTTCATCCCCAGTAACAATCCGAGACAAAAGACTCTTCTTTTTTTGCCTGGCGCAGGAAGAAATGCAAATGTCAACGGTTCAAATCGGCACTTTCCGATAATTGATGTCGAACCCATTTCCCTTCTTTCTGAATTTTTCCCTTTCATGTAAATGTTTGGTAACTGTTGTACGATCAACATTAATGCTCTGGCAAGAGATGGATTCCACCACGATAAAATGACTCTTCTTTCGATCCATTCGTCGACGAATTTTCGCGCTTCTTCGAAATTATGAAAGTGTGTATCCTCTCTAAAGCGTGCATCGACCGGAACAAATAATAATCGCATGGAGAATACGCGGGTGCGGAAGACTTCCCATTCAAGCTCTAGTAGTGTTTGTTTCACTGATAACGCAACGTGAGGTCGCGTTGTCACGAAGAAGAATCACTTTCCGCCGTTTTACTCGCAATTGGTGGTCGTTTTGGTCCAATGCTTGCTTCGACTTGTACAATTGGTGTCGATAACGATCAGCCGTAACAGTCTTCGTGCGGATTTAACAGCTCATAGTACACTATCCCACCAAATACAGAGCATTACTTTTGAACCGTGAATATTGCGTCTCGGAGTGGATGTTGATGGTTCGCCTGGATCCACCCATGATTTTCTGCGTTTCGGATTATCAAAATAGATCCACTTTCATCCCCAGTAACAATCCGAGACAAAAGACTTCTTTTTTTGCCTGGCGATCAACGAAATGCAAATGTTCAACAATGGCACTTTCGATAATTGATGTCGAACCCATTTCCTTCTTTCTGAATTTTTTTTTCATGTAAATGTTTGGTAACTGTTGTACGATCAACATTTAATGCTCTGGCAAGAGATGGATTCCACCACGATAAAATGACTCTTCTTTTGAGTCGATCCATTCGTCGACGAATTTTCGCACTTCTTCCGAAATTATGAAAGTGTGTATCCTCTAAAGCGTGTTGCATCGACCGGAACAAATAATAATCGCATGGAGAATCGCGGAGATATGCGGTAAGACTTCCCATTCACAAGCTCTAATAGTGTTTGTTTCACTGATAACGCAACGTGAGGTCGAGCGTTGTCACGAAGAAGAATCACTTTCCGCGTTTACTCGCAATTGGTGGTCGTTTTGGTCCAATGCTTGCTTCAACTTGTATAATTGGTGTCGATAACGATCAGCCGTGACAGTCTCGTGCGGATTTAACAGCTCATGGTACACTATCCACCAAATACAGAGCATTACTTTTCAACCGTGAATATTGCGTCTCGGAGTGGATGTTGACGGTTCGCCTGGATCCACCCATGATTTTCCGCGTTTCGAATTATCAAAATAGATCCACTTTTCATCCCCAGTAACAATCCGAGACAAAAGACTCTTCTTTTTTGCCTGGCGATCAACGAAATGCAAATGTTCAACAATGGCACTTTCCGATAATTGATGTCGAACCCATTTCCCTTCTTTCTGAATTTTTCCCATTTCATGTAAATGTTTGGTAACTGTTGTACGATCAACATTTAATGCTCTGGCAAGAGATGGATTCCACCACGATAAAATGACTCTTCTTTTCAGTTGACCCATTCGTCGACGAATTTTCGCACTTGTTCGAAATTATGAAAGTGTGTATCCTCTAAAGCGTGTTGCATCGACCGGAACAAATAATAATCGCATGGAGAATACGCGGGGTGCGGTAAGACTTCCCATTCAAGCTCTAAGTAGTGTTGTTTCACTGATAACGCAACGTGAGGTCGAGCGAGAGAAGAATCACTTTCCGTCGTTTACTCGCAATTGGTGGTCGTTTTTGGTCCAATGCTTGCTTCAACTTGTACAATTGGTGTCGATAACGATCAGCCGTGACAGTCTCGTGCGGATTTAACAGCTCATAGTACACTATCCCACCAAATACAGAGCATTACTTTTAACCGTGAATATTGCGTCTCGGATGGATGTTGATGGTTCGCCCGGATCCACCCATGATTTTCTGCGTTTCGGATTATCAAAATAGATCCACTTTTCATCCCCAGTAACAATCCGAGACAAAAGACTCTTTTTTTTTGCCTGGCGATCAACGAAATGCAAATGTTCAAATCGCAATCGCACTTTCCGATAATTGATGTCGAACCCATTTCCCTTCTTTCTGAATTTTTCCCATTTCATGTAAATGTTTGGTAACTGTGTACGTTGCTCAAAAACGCATGTATTTAAATAGTTGAATCAACATTTAATCTCTGGCAAGAGATGGATTCCACCACGATAAAATGACTCTTCTTTTCAGTTGATCCATTCGTCGACGAATTTTCGCACTTCTTCCAAATTATCAAAGTGTGTATCCTCTAAAGCGTCTTGCATCCACCGGAACAAATAATAATCGCATGGAGAATACCGGGTGCGTAAGACTTGCCATTCGAGCTCTAATAGTGTTTGTTTCACTGATGACGCAACGTCAGGTCGAGCGTTGTCACGAAGAAGAATCACTTTCCGTCGTTTACTCGCAATTGGTGGTCGTTTTTCGTCCAATGCTTGCTTCAACTTGTACAATTGGTGTCGATAACCATCAGCCGTGACAGTCTCGTGCGGATTTAACAGCTCATAGTACACTATCCCACCAAATACAGAGCATTACTTTTCAACCGTGAATATTGCGTCTCGGAGTGGATGTTGATGGTTCGCCTGGATCCACCCATGATTTCCGCGTTTCGGATTATCAAAATAGATCCACTTTTCATCCCCAGTAACAATCCGAGACAAAAGACTCTTCTTTTTTGCCTGGCGATCAACGAAATGCAAATGTTCAAATGGCACTTTCCGATAATTGATGTCGAACCCATTTCCCTTCTTTCTGAATTTTTCCCATTTCATGTAAATGTTTGGTAACTGTTGTACGATCAACATTTAATGCTCTGGCAAGAGATGGATTCCACCACGATAAAATGACTCTTCTTTTCAGTTGATCCATTCGTCGACGAATTTTCGCACTTCTTCCAAATTATCAAAGTGTGTATCCTCTAAAGCGTGTTGCATCGACCGGAACAAATAATAATCGCATGGAGCAATGCCGTGAGAAGACTTGCCATTCGAGCTCTAATAGTGTTTGTTTCACTGATAACGCAACGTGAGGTCGAGCGTTGTCACGAAGAAGAATCACTTTCCGTCGTTTACTCGCAATTGGTGGTCGTTTTCGTCCAATGCTTGCTTCAACTTGTACAATTGGTGTCGATAACGATCAGCCGTGACAGTCTCGTGCGGATTTAACAGCTCATAGTACACTATCCCACCAAATACAGAGCATTACTTTTCAACCGTGAATATTGCGTCTCGGAGTGGATGTTGATGGTTCGCCTGGATCCACCCATGATTTTCGCGTTTCGGATTATCAAAATAGATCCACTTTTCATCCCCAGTAACAATCCGAGACAAAAAGACTCTTCTTTTTTGCCCGGCGATCAACGAAATGCAAATGTTCAAATGGCACTTTCCGATAATTGATGTCGAACCCATTTCCCTTCTTTCTTCATTTTTCCCATTTCATGTAAATGTTTGGTAACTGTTGTACGAGCAACATTTAATGCTCTGGCAAGAGATGGATTCCACCACGATAAAATACTCTTCTTTTCAGTTGATCCATTCGTCGACGAATTTTCGCACTTCTTCAAATTATCAAAGTGTGTATCCTCTAAGCGTGTTGCATCGACCGGAACAAATAATAATCGCATGGAGCAATGTCCGGAGAAGACTTCCATTCAAGCTCTAATAGTGTTTGTTCACTGATAACGCAACGTGAGGTCGAGCGTTGTCCGAAGAAGAATCACTTTCCGTCGTTTGCTCGCAATTGGTGGTCGTTTTTCGTCCAATGCTCGCTTCAACTTGTACAATTGATGTCGATAACTATCAGCCGTGACAGTCTCGTGCGGATTTAACAGCTCATAGTACACTATCCCACCAAATACAGAGCATTACTTTTCAACCGTGAATATTGCGTCTCGGAGTGGATGTTGATGGTTCGCCTGGATCCACCCATGATTTTCCGCGTTTCGGATTATCAAAATAGATCCACTTTTCATCCCCAGTAACAATCCGAGACAAAAGACTCTTCTTTTTTTGCCCGGCGATCAACGAAATGCAAATGTTCAAATGGCACTTTCCGATAATTGATGTCGAACCCATTTCCCTTCTTTCTTCATTTTTCCCATTTCATGTAAATGTTTGGTAACTGTTGTACGATCAACATTTAATGCTCTGGCAAGAGATGGATTCCACCACGATAAAATGACTCTTCTTTTCAGTTGATCCATTCGTCGACGAATTTTCGCACTTCTTCCAAATTATCAAAGTGTGTATCCTCTAAAGCGTGTTGCATCGACCGGAACAAATAATAATCGCATGGAGCAATGTCCGGAGAAGACTTGCCATTCAAGCTCTAATAGTGTTTGTTTCACTGATAACGCAACGTGAGGTCGAGCGTTGTCACGAAGAAGAATCACTTTCCGTCGTTTGCTCGCAATTGGTGGTCGTTTTTTCGTCCAATGCTTGCTTCAACTTGTACAATTGGTGTCGATAACGATCAGCCGTGACAGTCTCGTGCGGATTTAACAGCTCATAGTACACTATCCCACCAAATACAGAGCATTACTTTTCAACCGTGAATATTGCGTCTCGGAGTGGATGTTGATGGTTCGCCTGGATCCACCCATGATTTTCCGCGTTTCGGATTATCAAAATAGATCCACTTTTCATCCCCAGTAACAATCCGAGACAAAAGACTCTTCTTTTTTTGCCCGGCGATCAACGAAATGCAAATGTTCAACCGGTTCGCAATGGCACTTTCCGATAATTGATGTCGAACCCATTTCCCTTCTTTCTTCATTTTTCCCATTTCATGTAAATGTTTGGTAACTGTTGTACGATCAACATTTAATGCTCTGGCAAGAGATGGATTCCACCACGATAAAATCACTCTTCTTTTCAGTTGATCCATTCGTCGACGAATTTTCGCACTTCTTCCAAATTATCAAAGTGTGTATCCTCTGAAGCGTGTTGCATCGACCGGAACAAATAATAATCGCATGGAGCAATGTCCGGAGAAGACTTTCCATTCAAGCTCTAATAGTGTTTGTTTCACTGATAACGCAACGTGAGGTCGAGCGTTGTCACGAAGAAGAATGACTTTCCGTCGTTTGCTCGCAATTGGTGGTCGTTTTTCGTCCAATGCTTGCTTCAACTTGTACAATTGGTGTCGATAACGATCAGCCGTGACAGTCTCGTGCGGATTTAACAGCTCGTAGTACACTATCCCACCAAATACAGAGCATTACTTTTCAACCGTGAATATTGCGTCTCGGAGTGGATGTTGATGGTTCGCCTGGATCCACCCAAGATTTTCCGCGTTTCGGATTATCAAAATAGATCCACTTTTCATCCCCAGTAACAATCCGAGACAAAAGACTCTTCTTTTTTTGCCCGGCGATCAACGAAATGCAAATGTTCAAATGGCACTTTCCGATAATTGATGTCGAACCCATTTCCCTTCTTTCTTCATTTTTCCCATTTCATGTAAATGTTTGGTAACTGTTGTACGATCAACATTTAATGCTCTGGCAAGAAATGGATTCCACGACGATAAAATGACTCTTCTTTTCAGTTGATCCATTCGTCGACGAATTTTCGCACTTCTTCCAAATTATGAAAGTGTGTATCCTCTGAAGCGTATTGCATCGACCGGAACAAATAATAATCGCATGGAGCAATGTCCGGAGAAGACTTGCCATTCAAGCTCTAATAGTGTTTGTTCACTGATAACGCAACGTGAGGTCGAGCGTTGTCACGAAGAAGAATCACTTTCCGTCGTTTACTCGCAATTGGTGGTCGTTTTTGGTCCAATGCTTGCTTCAACTTGTACAATTGGTGTCGATAACGATCAGCCGTGACAGTCTCGTGCGGATTTAACAGCTCGTAGTACACTATCCCACCAAATACAGAGCATTACTTTTCAACCGTGAATATTGCGTCTCGGAGTGGATGTTGATGGTTCGCCTGGATCCACCCATGATTTTCTGCATTTGGGATTATCAAAATAGATGCACTTTTCATCCCCAGTAATAATCCGAGACAAAAGACTCTTCTTTTTTTGCCTGGCGATTAACGAAATGCAAATGTTCAAATGGCACTTTCCGATAATTGATGTCGAACCCATTTCCCTTCCTTCTGAATTTTTCCCATTTCATGTAAATGTTTGGTAACTGTTGTACGATCAACATTTAATGCTCTGGCAAGTTCTGAAGTGGATTGTGTTGGATTTTCGTGCAATAATGCTTGCAAATCTGCATTTTCAAGCTTTCTTGGTTGTCCCGAG
>NW_020825078.1:0-11074 GCF_003672135.1 Ooceraea biroi
CGGTCGTTATGGGCACGCAGCATGTCTCGTAGCCCAGTCCTCAGGGCTAGGATCACGCCGGTCCCGTCAGCGATGATAAAACGGTGGCGTCTTGAAGATCCTGATTGACATTTGACGCAGGGGATCTTCATATCCCCGCGCGTCAATCTTTCACAAACGATGCACTCTCTCCCGCATTTTAATTCGCGGATGTCGTCAACTTCTTATTCTCGCCCTGGCGTATTCTTCGTATAAGATCCGCGGACAGCGGCCCGAGGTCCCCGCGCGGTAGTAATAATGTGACGGAGCCAGAGGAGGCTGGTGCTCCGTCGGTACGGATGAAAGCTACATAAAGCTGGGACGGGACCAGGCACGCCGCCGACGGGTGTTCCGATAAGGGTGGTGGCCCTGTATTTCCCGTAAGGTGGTGGCTGTCCGCTCCTTTGGAAGGGTAGAAGGGAGGGAGAAACAGCGTAGGTGTCCCGACGAGGTGCACAGTCACCTCTTCAAACTATGTGTCCCCTTCCGGGAATAGGGAGATTTCCCCCGAGTCTGGAAGGAGGCAATCTTCTCGTAGGCCCATTTTTCCCGTCGAGTTCCCAGTCAGAGAGGCGATTATGTCACGCTTACGAAAACGTCTTTTTAATGTTGCTTAACCGTCGACACTCAGCCGCCCTATACAAGAGTATTCCCCCCCACAATAAAAGAGGGAGTGCAAGGCCGCAGGCTTCCAGGGCGCAGCCGCATGGGTAGACATAGCAGAATGGAAGCAACCCTGACCGAAACATGTCAATCCAGCATCGTCTGTGGCGGGCGATAGCCGGCGGCGGGAGGTGATACGGTACCGTCTCAATCCGATGGGACTGTATCGCGTACCTACCAACGCCATCTTATACACCGGAAGCAGGTACCGGAGCTGACGTCGGATAACGGGAAGGGGAACCCCCCGAAGGGGCGCGCCGTAAGCCTGTAAGTGGTAGCCGAACGTGGATGTGAGTAGCCGGAGCTTCCACGTAGAATCACACGACTGCTGACTCCGGGAGTGCACTTGCCCCGAGGGGCATGACCAGGGAGGGTAGTGGCATGAGTCCAGCCCACTCGATTTGCCTCCTGGACGAGATCGGCAAGCTCTTTGAACGAGTCATAGAGCGCCGTCTCGTCCAGGCTCTGGCCCGAAGTCTCGGACTAAGGGACGAACAGTATGGATTCCGCGAAGGGAGCTCAACACTGGATGCAATTTTCCGCACCCGCGCCTTCGCGGAGTTCATCACTGCAGGGGGAGAGTTGTGTTGGCGGTATCTTTAGATATCGTTAACGCGTTCAACTCCCTCCCCTGGGGAAGCATCTGGGAGGCCTTCCACCATCTTGGCCTCCCAGAGTACCTTGAGGATCTGGTCCGGGACTATTTCCGGGACAGAGAAATAAGGTACGTCGGTCGGGATGGCAGAACCTGTCGTAGGCCTTTATATAGAGGTGTACCACAGGGGTTCATAATCGGACCCCGATTGTGGAATTTGGCCTACGACGCGGTTCTGCGCACCCCCCTTCCCCACGGCAGCCAAGTGATCGGCTATGCTGATGATACACTTGTGCTTGCCGGGGGTCCAGACTGGGGAGAAACCCTTGCCGCAGCCGAGGTAGCCGTGGCATGTGTGGTTCGCGTTGTTAGGAGACTGGGGCTGGAGGTGGCGCCTCACAAAACCGAGGCCGTGTTTTTCCACGACGGCCGCCGGGGAGACCCACCTCCAGCCCTAGTCAGAGTCGGGGAAACGTTCGTCCCAGTGGGACCCAGAATAAAATGTCTGGGTCTCATCCTGGATGGCCTGTGGTCCTTCGAGGACCACTTTGAGGATCTGGCCCCCAGGTTGGAGAGAGGAGTTACGGCCCTCTCTTGTATTCTACCCAACCTTGGGGGTCCACGTGAGAAGACCCGCCGCCTGCTGGTAGGCGCGGCCCGATCAATGGCCCTATACGGGGCCCCGATCTGGGCCGATGATCTGGCGGTCTCAAAAAGGGCTCTGCAAACCTGCAGAGCCTTTGAGAGACGTCTGGCCGCCAGGGTCATCTGCGCCTACCGCACCATCAGCAGCAGAGCGGCACTGGCACTGGCCGGTACCCCTCCATTCGTGCTCGCGGCCGCTGGATACGCCCAAACGTACCAGCGGCTACGCCAGGTCCGAGAGAGGGGTATCACTATCACGGCCAGAGCCAAGGGAGGTTCTCCGTCACCAGACTCAGCGGTCCATTATCGCAAGTTGGCAAGGCCAACTCCTCAACGACCCACCGAACAGCTCGGGTCAATGGACCGTTGAGTCACTAGGACCCTGTCTGCCTCAATGGGTGGACAGGAGCTGGGGCGAACTAAGTTTCCGCATGACACAGGTGCTCTCCGGACATGGGTGTTTCGGAGAGTACCTGTGTCGTATCGGGAAGGAGCGCGAACCCACATGCCACCACTGCGACGCCGACATGGACTCGGCGGAGCACACACTGGCACGGTGTCCAGCATGGGACGAACCCCGCCGAGTCCTTGTCGGCGAAATAGGGGAAGACCTCTCGCTCCCCAGCATAATTCGAGCCATGCTGGGGAGCGGGAGAAAGTGGAGAGCCGTCTCCTCCTTCGCGGAGCAAGTGATGCTCCGGAAGGAGGAGGCGGAACAAGAGAGGGAAAGGGGCGGGCGACCGGGAGGGCGCGCACTCCTTCTTGGCCGGCGAGGGAGGAGGGACTAATCTAGCCCCTCCTCTCACGCCGGGAAGGGAGAGCCCTGAGCAGAGGGTGGGTGTCGGCGGGGCATTTGCCCGGACACCCGGAGTGGTTGGCCGGCGGGGTAGTTGCCCGGGTCGCCACTGGCGCTCTGTCTTGAGACAGGGCGCCCCTCTGCTCGGGGCGTTTTGGGAAGGTAGGGTGGAGGCTGATCTGTGGGGGTTATCAGCCTCCGCCCCTAAAACCTTCCCCCCGATATGAGGGGGAGGTCCCCGTAGAACGGTGGTCAGCCCCGTTCTACGGGTGGGGTGGAGGCCCGCAAGGGCCACTCGGCCGCTTCGGCGGCTGGGAGCATATACCGGTGGGTAGGGAGGGGTTGCGAGTGAATGCCCTCTAAGGAGGGTCCGACCTGTGACCTCTCCCTGGCGTCCGGGATGGCTGACGGCGGTAGGTTTAGTGGGTTAAAGTCTCACACTACCTCAACTACTCCCCCAGGGGTATTGAGGTGTCCATGACGGATTCCCCCGCCTGAAAAAAAAGGTCTGGAGTCTTGTTGGATGCCTCAAGGCAAACGGACGTGTCTCTGATGCGCTCCGTGTAATCTGGCTTTTAAAATTCGGTTTTCGGGTTTCGTTTTGCACTTCGTTTGTGTATTTCGTTGTGCTCGTCACGAATCTGGTCGAGTTTTGCCAGAATTCCAGCGAAAATCCGAGATTTCGTGGTTTTCAGTGTCGAGGTGACGCGCCGGCCATTTTGTTGGTTAGCCCGCCAAATCGCGCGCGTTAGATATCGTAGTTGTGGTCAATTTTCGGTTTTCGGGAGTTCGCGACGTGTTTATTGAGCTTCTCCGAGGAATTCGTGCCCTTCTGGTGCACGCTGGACATTCCGGAAAGCCAATTTTAGCATCCGCGTGTGCTCGTGACAGGTCAAGGTCACTCGTCTTTTCGCGGTTTATATTGTCGTTTTTTGCTTTTACGCGTTTCGCGTGCGGGCTAATTACCGTGTTAGTGTCGCGTTATTGCGATTTTGTCGTGTAATTGCGCGTGCGGGGTGTACACGGCAATTTTATTCGCGTTGTATGTTAGTCGCTTCAGCTAGGTCGTGCTCGCCACAGAGTGGTTAGCTCGCCTGATTGTTCGATTTTTCGGGTTTTCGCATTTTACTTTGTGCTTCGCGTGTGCGAGGAATCTTCGGCAACCCTTCCTGAAGAAACCGAGCCCTTTTGCGGGCTCGAGGACATTCCAGGAAGCCCGGAGGATCGCAGCGTGTTGTGTCGAGTGACAGGTTGGTCGTTTCGTGTATTTTGCCTTTGCGCGGTGCGCGTGCGGGCTGCCTTTTGTGTTTGTGTCGTGTATTTGCGATATTTTGACGTGTATTTGCGTGTGCGGGGTGTACACGTTATTTTTTGTTGCGTTACTTGTCAGTCTTTGTGGCGCGGTCGGGTTCGCCGTCGTGAGGTTAGCCCGCTCGTTCGTTCGTTCGATTTTTCGGTATTATTTGTGTTTGGTGCGTACGAGGAGTCATCGGCCACCCTTCCTGAAAAATCCGAGCTCGCTCGCGAGCTCGAGGACATTCCAGGAAGTCCGGAGGACTGCAGCGTGTTGTGCTGAGTGACAGATCGCGGTGTTCAACCACCTCGTGTACTTTAGACATTTATTACGGCGTTTGGACGGTTTTGTCGTGCCTGTACGGTTTGCAGGAAGTGTGCGGGCAGTGTTCGGTACTTCCTGTGCCGCGTTTTCGCGTGTGCGAGGTGTGCGGAGCATTTTGTCCAGGTTCGCGGTTAGCGAGGTCAGCTGGCGTGGAGCCGTGTCGTGCAGTCGCCATTTTGGGGCCCAGCTTTAGGGCGCGTCCTCAACTTCGGTGAGTTGGACAAGTTCGTTCTCGGGTCTAGGGTTATTCTCCTAGATTAGTGTCTTTTTGGTTTTGGACGGTTTTTCGTTATATTTGGCGGGTTTATCGGTATGTTCGGCATTCTCCACGGTTGGGAGATTATTTGTTTTGGCGCGGTTTGGTTTTTGGGTTTCTTCGTTAAACCCTATAGTAGAATAGATATTCCTTCAGTAATACTGTCTGGAATTTCGTTGCGGTTTAGTTATTGGGTCATACGGATTTTCCCTTAGGCCTAGTTATTTTTGTGTTTTTGGCTTTTTGGCCGCGTGGTGCGTTCATTACGCGTTTGCAATGGACAATAGCTATTTGGTAGACGAGCCTCTTCCGCCGGAGAGCCCTTTTTCCTGCATGCCTTCGGCGGAGGTCCCTAGCACCCCTGAGGGTGCTCCGGAGTGTGGCCCCTCTTCGGGGCCCTCTTCCGATCGACAGCTGGGCGCTGCGATCGACTTGACGGATATCACCGCCTACCCAGACGATGATGACATGTCGGTTTGTTCCCATTTGTCCCAGGTGTCTAGCGCTTCGCGTAAGCAACATAAAAAGCGTAAGGCGGCTAATCGCCTCTCTGACGGGGACTCTGACGGGGATGCGCGTGCCCGTCCCTGTGACGAGCACACCTCCTCTGTGGACATTTGTGCGCGTATTTCCGAATACGCCACGATGATTGACGACATCCGCAAAAAGAGCGGGAAGATGCAGGGAAAATTGAGCGGGGATATGAAATCCCTGCTCAAACAGATTAAGGACGCCACCTTTATCTCGACGACCCGTGATAGCCCTGAGGAGGTCGAGCAGCTGCGACGCTCTGCGACCTCCATGCAGCGCAAGGTTGCCGCGCTCCGTGAGTCGAACGCTGGATTGCGCCGTGCGTATGACGAGGCGATGGCGAAGGCGTCCATCCCGCCGCCAATGCCCGTGGCTCCTCCGGTGAAGCCACAGCTGCGTGTCGTTGCCAATGAGCCTGGCCCCCGCGTTACTATAGTGCGACCGGACACACTGGCCCGCGCGCGCGATGGTGTTTGCCCCGCGAATGGTCGCCCTGCTCGCGTTGAGCAAGCGACTCCCCCCATTGATGTTCAGACCGTCACGGACACCGTTATCCAGACGATTATGGCGGCGTTGCGTCAACAGGGCGTTCTGGGCTCCCGCAATCGTAGTGCGTCGCGAAGCGCTAGTCGTAGATGTCGGCAAGCGTCCAGGAGTGTGTCGCGCGGTCGTTATTGCGATTCGTCTGATGTGGATCCGTCCGCCCGATATGCGACTGATCCATATTATGCGTATGATGACCCGGCTTCGGGTACTTGTGTAGCGTATGATCGCGGGTATCCCGTGTTGTCTGCGCGTCGTGCTCCGCCCCCTCCTGTGCATAAGGGAGCTTCGCGACCCGCTGGACATGATCATCGTCATGATCTGCCCCCCACGTATGCGGGGGCTGCTCGCCGCTCAGCGAGTCAGCCGTATCCGCCCGCGCCCGTTCGGGGCCCCATGGATCCCCACCGGTCGTGGCAGCAGGCCCCTCCGGCTGCGCCACAACGTGCTTCTCGCGATCGTTGTCGCCCCCCGCGTACCTCCGTGGTTACCGTCACGCGCGCGAACCATGGGCCTTCATACGCCGAAACGTTGACGAAGACCAAGGCGCAGATGCCGAATATCGGTTTGGACAAGACGCGAGTGCGGTATACTAATACCGGCGCGTTATTAATAGAGGTAGGCGGCCCGGAGAATAAAACAAAGGCCGACGCGTTGGCGGGACATCTCCGTGAGATGTTACGGGACGGCGCTAATGTCCGTCGCCCCGTCAAGATGGCCGAACTCCGATTCGTTGGGTTGGACGAATCGGTGACGTCAGGGGAGGTCGCGAATGTCATTGCGCAGATCGGCGAGTGTCCGGTGGATGAGGTTCGCGTGGGTGTCATTAAGCCGCTGCGCAACGGTCTCGGAATCGTGTGGGCGCAGTGTCCGTTGGCGGCCGCGATTAAAGTGTCCAACCAGGGCAAGGTGCGCCTTGGCTGGATGCTCGTGCGCGCAGAGTTAATGAAGGCAAAGCCGTTGCGCTGCTTTCATTGTCTGGAGGTCGGCCATGTTGCGCGGGGCTGCACACGGCCCGATCGCACGGCCCGATCGCACGGCCCGATCGCACGGCCGTGTGCGTTAGATGCAGTCAGCCAGGTCATAGAGTCACGGATTGCAAAGCCGCAAAACCGAGTTGCATCCTTTGCCGCGAGGCCGGATTGCCTGCGAAGCATCGCGTCGGTAGCGCGCAGTGTCAGCCAGTCGTGGCTGACGCGCGAGGGGGAGGTCGGAGGGCTGCCTCACTAACTGCAATCATTCACGCGCGGCCCAAGATCTGGTCTTGCAGACGATGGCGGAACGCGGAGTTCCCATCGCTCTGTTCGCGGAGCCGTATCGGGCGGCTGGAGCCAGGGCGTGGGTCACCAGCCTTGATGATACGTGCGCGTTGTTTTTGCGCTCGTCTACGTCGGTTGCGTGCTCTTGGACGCCGCGAAATAGGGGAAATGGTTTCGTGGTGGTAGAGGCCGATGACCTCTTGCTTATTGGGTGTTATTTTTCACCCAAAAGGCCTCTGCGCGAATTCGAGCGGTTCTTGTCGTTGCTCGGGGACGTCGTGCGCGTGTCCTCGCATCGTAAGCTCCTCGTGGCCGGCGACTTTAATGCGCGCTCCTCGGAGTGGGGCGATACGCGTACTTCAGCTCGCGGTGAGAGTTTGAGTGAGTGGGCGGCATCTCTGTCGCTTCATCTCCTCAACCGGAGTAATACCCCCACCGTAGACCGGTATCAGGGTCGTTCGATCGTCGACCTGACGTGGGGCACTTCCGCCCTTCTTCCATTCCTGTCTCATTGGCAGGTCTTGGAGGACGAGTCCCTTTCGGATCACCGGATGATCCTTTTGCGCGTCGACAAGCTTACCGCTCGCCGGGAACGCGATATAGTTGTTCGGGACATTCGTTGGGCCCTCAAAAAGCTAGATCGTGAGAAACTCGACACCATGCTAGCATTTGCGGCGTGGTCTTCGGGTGCTGTGGACGGCGACGTGCCTGTCGGCGTTCAGGCGTCGGATCTGGTAGCGAAAGTCACGGATCTGTGCGACGTGATTATACCTCGTGTTCGCGGTGCCCCGGATCGCCGTGGTGTTTATTGGTGGGACGGGGATCTCTCTGCAGCTCGCTTGGCGGCTAACGCCTCCCGTCGCAGATATATGCGTGCTCGTCTGGGTAGGAATGCTGCGCGGGTAGTGTTGGCGCGTGCGGCGTACGTTGCCGCGCGCCAGTCGTACAAGCAACTAATCGTCCGCGCCCAGGAGCGCGCCTGGGCGGAGTTGCTCGCGCAGGTGGATACGGATCCTTGGGGCTGGCCCTATCGCGTTGTATTAAAGAAATTGCGGAGTTCGAGCGGGCCCGCGCCCCTCGTGTTCATGACGCCACCTGATGCGCGTCGCGTTATTGCCGCGTTGTTTCCCCCCGCGTCGAGTGTTTTCGTTCCGCGTGTCGCCGACGACCCTTTGTCGCGGCCTCGGTCAGAGCCGAATGACGCGTTACATGAGATCACCGCGGCGGAGGTCGCGCGGTGTCTCGCCAGGGTCAGTAAACGTCCTACCGCCCCTGGTCCGGACGGTATCCCTGGGTTGATTTGGCGACATTTGATTCGCTCGGTTCCCGACGCGATTCTTCCGACCTTGAATCGGTGCATCGCTGCTGGTGTTTTCCCCGCTCGCTGGAAGCAGGCCAAATTGGTCCTGCTGCAAAAGAGCGGGCGTCCGGCTGGTGATCCCGGTGGGTACCGGCCCCTCTGTTTATTAGATGAGGCCGGCAAGGTCCTTGAGCGAGTTCTCGCTTTGCGCCTTACGCAGCACGTCATTGATCGCGGCGGAAATAGCCCGCACCATTACGGTTTTTGCGTCAATCGGTCGACGTGTGACGCATTTCGTTTCATCGTAACTACGGTTCGGTCTTATACCGCCGAGGGTGGACTTTGTGTCGGGATTTTGCTCGACATAAAGAACGCGTTTAACACCCTTCCGTGGCCGGTTATTATGGCGGCGCTAGAGGAGTGGCGCGTGCCTGCCTATCTCTTGACGCTTTTCCGTTCGTACCTGTCCGACCGGTGGGTTTATGCGGTGTTAGGCGACGGCTCCGTTGTTCGGCATCGGGTCGAATGCGGAGTTCCCCAAGGCGCAGTTTCAGCCGCGCTTCTCTGGATCGTGATTTACGACTAGGTGTTGCGAACGGCGCTGCCGCCCGATTGTTGCGTGTCCGGTTTAGCCAATGATATCACCATCCTCGTGGGTGGTCGCGACGAGCGCGAGATACGCGCGCGTGCAACTTTTGCAGTCTCGCAGATTTTAGGAGCTATTCGCCGCTTGGGTTTGCAGGTCGCGCCTCAGAAGACGTCCGCCGTGGTCTTCGGAGGCCCTGCTCCGTTGCTGTTGGAGCGCGGGCTCCCCGTGGATGACGTGGTGGTGCCGTTCACCCCCGTCATGAAAAGTTTAGGTGTCCAGTTGGACAGCAGGCTGACCGTTGTTCCGCACGCCGAGTACGTCGTCGTAAAGGCAACCGCGGTTGCGAACGCATTGTCCCGCCTGATGCCCAATCTTCGTGGGCCCAGCGAGGACAAACGTCGGTTGTACGTTTATACGGTTTTGGCAATCTTGTACGCGGCCCCCGTGTGGGCGCCACATGGTTTGCCACGCGTCGTGAAAACGTTGATGACTCGTGTTCATTGGCGTTTGTGTGCCCGGGTTGTGTCCGCGTATCGGACAGCCTCGGACACCGCGGTAGGGATATTGGCCCGCATGCCTCCGATTGAGTGCCTCGTGGACGGCCGTACGTGGAGCTATGACCAAATGACGTTGGTCAAGGGGACGCAGTACGCTGTGACCCCCGTCGCGCAGCCAGCTCGGGCTCACGTTCGTCGCCAAGTGTTGGACCGGATCAGAGAGCGCTGGAAGACATCCCTGCAAGAGATGACCCCTACAGATCCTGGGGCACGGTGTCGGCGTCTACTTCTTCCAGTCATCGATCGATGGCTCGATCGCCGTTTCGGACGCGTCAACTACAGCCTGACGCAATGGTTCACCGGACATGGCGCCTACAATTCCTTCCTGGCCCGTATCGGTCGGAGGGATGGGCCAGAGTGCCCTTACTGTGATGAGTCTCCCGAGGATGCTACCCACGTTGTAATAACGTGTCCCGCTTGGACTACTTACAGATCCACCATCGATCTACACGACATTGGCCCCTTGGAGGCTGAGAGGCGTCTGGTCAACACCGCGTTGGCCAGTAGGGACGACTGGAGCCGTGTGGTGGAGCTTATGTCCACCATCATCACGTTTCGCGAGGCGAACGGCCGCGAAGAGGAGCAGCGGCTGGAGGCTGTTCGTGCAGTCTTAGGGGGCGCGGCGTAGTTCACTGACCCCAGCAGCATGGCCGCCCGTGGTATTGGTACGGTCTTGGTTAGGGCGGGCCATGTTGCCCGGTCTCGATGGGGTGTTTCGACCTTTTATGGACGTGCGCAATCCGGGTGGGGGGGGGGCGATGGCCGAACCTCCTGGGAGCTAGGGTGGCTCACAGGGGGAGTAAGTCGCACAATATCGCTCTTTTTAGCCGGGAGCGTGGAACCGGCGAGGGGCCCTGATGTAATGCGCATTTTAGTTCCGGGGCCTCTTGCGAGTGGTTTGGTTCGTGGGATTTAAAAAAAAGATTAGGTCAGGTCAGGACACCCTCTCACCCGTGTGCGCCACCTTGACGTGGTGGGAGGGCTCCCTGTCTCGATGACCCCTGGCGGCGGTACCCTTGGTTCTTGGACCATCGGGAGGCCCTGGGGTGAGGGATAGGATCCAAGTACGCACAGACTCCGGAGGGGGCACGGAACCCGACGACTCCGATAGGGACCTTTTTCCGTCCCAATCGTCGGTAGGGGATGCGGCGACCCTGACTTCAAACGCCCGGTGGCACGGCACCGCTAGGGGAGGATTTCTATCTCCCTCCGTGCATTGTGGGGATGTGGGGGGTATCTCCTCACCCCGGTCGGGCAGGGATGCCGTCTTGGCCGGGAGGGGAGATTTCCCGCGCACACCAATTGCACGCCGGTGCTCCGGCACGGTGGACGCGGGGTGGTCCGCTTGTTCTACGACCGTACGTGGTACGGAGACGGGGCCGAGTGGGCGCCCCTCACTCAGTTGCTGCACCCTCGAACGTGGTCCGCGAGGCGACTGAGTGGGGGGGAGTTGGAGGTTCGGGACCGCCCGGGATCTTTCCGTGGCGGGGCCCGAGGGGAGGGGTCGGGAGGCGGCGACTAACCCCCTCCTTGTGAGGAAAACCGCACCCCGACCCATGTAACACGGTATGCTGGTGCCCACGGCGGGAAGGTCGCGCCGAGTTGTAGCGACGCAGACCCGTCCGTCCGTGGGGCCCCCCGCGTGGCGGCGCCTGCAGCGGTGCCCGGGTTATCGGAGGCCCGGGACCCCCGAAAGCCCTGGGT
>NW_020825079.1:0-15000 GCF_003672135.1 Ooceraea biroi
CAACTGGCGCTCACTGCACTCGGTTCGACGCAAGTTCCGTCGCGTGTTGATCGGCGACTATCCTCGGTCCTGACGGCCTAGGCCCGCAAGTCCCGCGGGTTTGCTTCGTGCGCGGCGCGTCGGTCTCACTGTTCACGACGCAAGTTCCTCGCGGCGTGCTTGCTTCGGCGCGACGCGTCGGTGCTCCTGAGTTGTGCCGTCCATCGCGGCGTGTTGCTTCTGCGCGGCAAAGCCTACGTCACTGCCAGTTACGGACTGGTACTGTGCGCGACAGCGCAGTCTCTGACCGTCTGTGCCATAAGTCCTCTCCGGCATGCGCCTTCTCGGCGCGACGCGTCGGTGCTGATCCGCCAAGTTCGGCGGGCTCGAACGGGGCCACTGGAGTTCTCGCGGCGTGTGCCATTGGAAGGCGATACCCCGGAGCAGGTGGGCGACCGCGACCAAGTCCCCGGCGTTTGCCTGTCCGGGACGACACGACGTCCGGAGCAGCACGTGCCGACGACCAAAGCCCTCGCGGCGCTGCATTGCTCGGGCGCGACGCGCCCGCATGCCTGACCACCGTTTCGTGCCGCGAATCCCGCGATGACGTGTTTTGGCTCGCCGACCGACTCAAGTACTCGCGGCGTTGGCTCCCGGGCCGCTCACCGCAAGTCCCCGCGGCGTTGTTCGGCGACCGGCAGCTGTCGCCCCGCGGCGTGACTCAGTTCGGCGACAGCTAAGTCGCCGCGGCGTTTCTTCGCTAATTCGAAGCGGTTGTCTCCTCTCGAGGAGTACAGACGAATCCCGCAGAGCCGAGGCTCTCAACAGATCGCAGGCGTGTAATGCACACACAGACAATCCGCCGTACATTCAGTCGTCTGCAGACGATTCAGTCTCGACATCGAACTCGCGAACCGACGATCGACCGCTAAGACGCCCGTTGTCCGTGACGTGCGGAGGATCGATCGACGGGGTGGCGCCGTACGGCAAACCGACTCAGTGGACGGCCGGCCCGTGGACCGTCGCCTGGTAGTCACATTGTTTTGAGGGCCTTCGCCACGAGACTCCGAGATATCATTGCCAGCCTATTGACGGGGGATACGGCCTTGAGGCCCGGCTAATCCACATGGATGAAAGCGCACTCCGCGCTCGACCGAGTGCGTGATTAAATGTCGAACCTGCGGTTCCTCCTCGTATGAGCAGGATTACCTATCGCATGACGAGTCATCAGTAGGGTAAACTAACTGCCTCACGACGGTCTAAACCCAGCTCACGTTCCCTGATTGGCGGGTGAACAACTGACGCATTGCGAATTCTGCTTCGCAATGATAGGGAGCCGACATCGAAGGATCAAAAGCGATCGCTATGAACGCTTGGCCGCCACAAGCAGTTATCCCTGTGGTAACTTTCTGACACCTCTTGCTGAAAACTCTTCGTTGCGCGATCGATAGGCCGTGCTTGCAGTCTCTTGCGTACTGAACATCAGAGATCGCCAGCTTTGCCCTCTTGCTACAGCGAGGTTTCTGGTCCTCGCGAGCTGGCTTAGACACCTGCGTTATTCTTGACAGATGTACGCCCCAGTCAAACTCCCGCCTGGCGTGTCTCGAATCGGACTCAGCGGGAGTATAAACGGCGATCGACCAAGCCTCACGCCACCTACAACGCCAGACCAGTTCACGTCGGGGCTGAAGGCCTCTCGAGGGACGCGCCCGCCTAACCGAGTAAGTAGGAGAACATGAAAGTAGTGTATTTCCGGCGATGCTCATCTCCCTTATGCTACACCTCTCATGTCTCCTACATGCCAGACTAGAGTCAAGCCACAGGGTCTTCTTTCCCGCTAATTTTCCAAGCCCGTTCCTGGCAGTGGTTTCGCTAGATAGAGATAGGGACAGTGGAGCTCGTTAATCCATTCATGCGCGATCACACTGGTGATGACGAGGCATTTGGCACTTAAGAGAGTCATAGTTACCCGCCAGCTACTCTGCGCTTGCTTGGATTTCTTCACGTTGACTTCAGAGCACTGGGCAGAAATCACATTGGTCAACACCCGGGGCCATCGCACTTTATGTTTTAATTAGAACAGTCGGATTCCCTGAATCCAGCCAGTTCTGAGAGCTGAGGCGTTGAATGGCAGCCGAAGAGGACGACCACGACGGCTCGCGCCACGGAAGCGCAGCAGAAGACCGCGGGAGGCCCAGAGCGCGGTCGGCCGATCCAGCAGCAACGGCGCGAGAACGCCGACCACCTCGCCGAGCCCGGACGTCAGCCAGACCCGCTCCGACCCGTACGTACGCCGCTCCTCAGAGCATGACTTATCCAGTTGAGATCGGTACCTTGGCTTCGCGCCTGCTCAGTAATCTATCGACCTGACTCTTTCCTGGAAGACCTGCTGACATGGTACGAACCGCGCGAACGCTCACGTGGCCCTCCTGGATTTCGGTACAGGGAGAAGTCCGGCCACCGCCGCACGCCGAGTTCTCGCGTTCAACCCATTCTCCTGCTAGAGTTTCCAGGGAGACTCGGCGCTAACGAAAAGCAAACTCTTCCTGGATCCTAGACGGCGTCTCAGGTCATTTTGGTTAGCCCGACGAACACTCTAGCGGGGCCGTGAGTGCGAGTTCCCTTGCCGGTTCAGAATAGGAACTGATCCCTTTCGACCCGACGGCGTGCCTCTTCCGCGACAACACCGTCGGCTGCGCGGCCCGCGCTCGCGCGTGTCCGCACGTCGTCTCTGATCGAGTTTCCACGCACCGCCGCTCGCTCATGCGCTCGCGACTGAGCTTACCACGATGTCGCTGCCCTCTTTCGCCGGCCCGCTCTGCTTGCTGCTGCTGCTCTCCGTAAGAGACACAGACATGATAGGGGGAGTGAACAGCCTCGAGGTATATCGCCGTCACGATGCATGTTTCATAGGACTCAGGATCGACTGACTCGTGTGCAACGGCTGTTCACACTTGAAACCCTTTCTCCACGTCAGTCCTCAGGGCCTCGCTGAGTATTACTCACTACCACTGCAATCCTGCCTGACGGCGCTCCAGGCAGGCTCACGCAGACCCTTCTGCGCCACCGCCGCGACCCTCCTACTCTCAGGCCTCGTGACGACCGCGGCTCGCATGCCGCACCGCTGCGCTGACGGAGTCTATGGGCTCGACGCTTCAGGCCTCATTTCAGGGCTAGTTGCTCGGCAGGTGAGTTTCCTCCTTAGCGGATTCCGACTCGCATGCCCCGTCCTGCCTGTCTTAAGCAACAACGCCTTCATGGTGTCCCATGAGGTCGAGTTGCGCTAACATCTGCTGATTTGTTCATCCCCACAGCGCCAGTTCGCCCAGCAAAATGGCCCACTTGGCAGCTCGTCCAGTCAGGATTCGTGGCTCTGAATTCAAGAAAGCCAGAGATCTCACCCAAAGTCTGAGAATAGGTTGAGGTCGCATTCGCCCAAGGCCCTCAATCATTCTAAACCAGATGAGACTCGCGCGTTACATTGGAACGGCCGAGCTGCCATGCTTCTGAGGAAACTTGGAGGAACCAGCTACTAGATAGTTCGATTAGTTCTGCCCTATACCCAGTTCCGACGAGTCGATTGCCGTCAGGACGCTACGGATCCCATCAGAGTTTCCCCTGACTTCGTCCTGACCGGCATGATTCACCATCTTTCGTCCAACGTGTACCGCTCTGGGCGCCTCTCCCATGAGTAGGGCAGAGACGCCCCGGGGTGTCAGTACCGCGACGCGAGCCCATCTCCCTCGGTCGGCCAGGCCGACCATTGCTACTGCGCCCAGTATCGCCAGTCCCAATGGCTCGCGTAATGTAGACTCTTGACCGGTTTCAGACAGGTCCCTAGAGTACCCAAACAGTAGACGCGCGGTAGGCTGCGGCGCGGGCCGCGAGGGCAAGGCCTGATCGAAGGTTACACCCGCACAGCTAACAGCGACCAGGACCAGGGACGAGCGCTGGGTCGACCCGGCGTTGGCGTCTCGCTTGCGACGAGGCTCGACGGCGCGAGTGTGCGCGGCCCGAGTACCGTTTCGATACCGCCAGGCAGCCGGCGTCGCAGGGTTTGCCGCCGTTTACCGGCGACGCGTCGATCTTAGCCACCGCCGACGTGACGACACCCAGCGGGTGCGACGTCCTTACGGGGAAGTGCGCACGGCGACGCGCTGGACATCGGTAGGCAGTAGCGTCCCCGCGCCAGGTGGTTCATCGGCGGGAACACGCCCGCCGACCGAAGCCAGCGCCGCTGACGACGACTGAATCTCCCATTCGATCTTTGGGTTTTATGGTTTACCCTGAACGGTTTACTACTCATGAACTCTCTTCAAGTTCTTTCAACTTTCCTCACGGTACTTGTTCGCTATCGGTCTCGTGGTGCATTTAGCCCTAGATGGAGTTAACCACCCACTTAGGCTGCACTCTCAAGAACGGCCGATCTCTGAAGGAGATCTCCCGCGTCCTCGGTCGCTACGGGCCTGGCACCCTGCGGTAAGTGGCCGCTTCAAGATGGACGGACGCAGAGCGACGCCATACGGACAAGCATCTCTCGAACACCCACATTTCCGCGGCGGAACCGCGGGATTCGGTGTGGCTCTTTCTGCTTGCTCATGCTTCTGGAAATTCGTTGGTTTCTTTCCTCCAGCAAATATGTTATAGCGCAGCGAGTAATCTGCCTGCTCTGAGGTCGTCGAGTTAATCTGACAGTCGACGTCGCGGGCGCGGCAGCGCGTTCAGGACGGCGGCGCACGCGCACTCGTCACTGATTCATGTCACTCCCTTGCAGTGCGCACCGGTACGGCGCGAGCCTACGGAGGTACACGTTCCACGATTGGCATTCAGTGCATTCGGCTCTTGGCGTCGTGGCGCCTCTGCGGGCAGAGGGCTGACGATCCTGAACAGGCCGCGCGCTCAGCGCGAGCAACGACGACTCTTCGACGGGGTCCTCTGCTCGTCGAGATCGAGTCCTTTCTCCTTCGCCTGCGGACGCGTCATCGTCGGGTCCTTCGAGGCGTGCGCACCTCGTGGACTCCGGACGCGGTCGGTTCGCGCGCGTGCCGTTCGTGACACGACAACGCGCGCGATCTCGATTCCTCGTGTTGCGCAGCGTCTAAGACGCACACGTCGTAACCGTGCGTGTGGTGGTGGGCGGCGGCGGTTGGGCGATGATTCTCCCGTTGCCGTCGCGGGCGCGACATGCGCAACGTTCCCCACGTCAGCACGCGCACACCTCATCTTACACCTGCTCGCTCGTATTCTCATTTGGACGACGCTGGTACTGGACGCGCTGGCGCCTCTGGTCCGACCTTCGGCGAAACGTCCAACGACGCAGCTGTACGCCGGTCGCGCCGGGCGCGACGCTGGCGCGCAGTCTTCTTCGCTGAAACGACCCAGCCAGGCGTGGTCAAAGTGTTCCGTGACGCTGTGCGTTCGAATGTCGATGTTCATGTCCTCAGTTCTGCATGACGACCAGCTCGTTCATCCTCATCGACCGCGAGGCCTGGTCACCGTTCGGGCAGTGCGCGATGCATGGTGTCTCTACAGATCGTCTCTGGTGATGTGAGCACCAGGCTGATCATCAGCGCTGCCACAACGTGAGGCCGGCCGCCCCCGTGGCTACGGGACCGCGGCCGTAAAGTGATACGCGCGACCGACGCGCTGGAGATCGGGCACGTCGGTGACGCGGGTTGCGGTGCGCCGTCGCGCGCGTCCAGACCGTCCGAGGATCGTCGATTCGCACGCGGCTTCGCGCGCGCGCGCATCTCTCGCACTGGCTGTCTCTTGCGCGTTGAGCTAAGGGTCAGGCGTCCTCACGTCACTCAGGGTCTCGCGCGGTCTCACGGGACCACCGAGTACGCCGTGGTGGAGCACGGAGATTTTTCAAAACCATCGGGCGTGAGAGCCTCACGCGGCGGCGCGCTACGCAGTTGAGTGTTCAAGTGCATTTGGCGCACGTTGACACGCGCGGGCACGGACACCCCTTCGCTTCAGTGTTCAATTGTACGCCGTGCTACAGTACAAGTACGTATCACCCACAGCAGGCGGGGTTTTATTGCGTCGCTGGCGTGAGCGTCGCCGTGTCGCCTCGCCGCTCAGGTGACCACCGTAGCGCTGACGCCGGCCTGCCGTGCGGCAGTCGGCGTCCCGCTTGCCAGCGATATGCTCCTCTCCTCTCCTCCTGGCGGAGAGTCTTTCCGGATGCTTCCTCTCTGCGCGTGTCGACGGTTCACCCAGCGTGCCAGCGGCTGCGCAAGAGCGAACGCGTGCTAGAGACCACCAGGAGAGACGCGTCGAGGCTCGAGAAGCCGGTCCTCGTCGCAGCGTACCGCCGCGGTAACGCGGTCGGGACGCCGCCGCCCGCAAGCGACTGATAGATCAATTCAGCGTCGCCCGGTCTGTCATCCGTCAACTTGCTGGTTTGCGTTGTCTTCATGCGCATAGTGGTTGCGCGCGTAGACGCACGGAGACGACGCGTCAGCGGCGCGTGTCCCCTCTCCTCTTCTCCTTGGTCGCCGACTGCTGCGGATCTCGTCGTCATTCAGAGAGGACCTCCTGCTTTAACGCATTAATGATCCTTCCGCAGGTTCACCTAGCGGAACCTTTGTTCGACTTTACTTCCTCTAAATGATCAGTTTGGTCATCTTCTACGAGCACAGGCAATGCCGGAGAATTGCCGCGCCAGTCCAGCCAGACTGCTCAACATCATTCAATCGGCTATGACGGGCGGTGTGTACAAAGGGCAGGACGGCGTGGATCACGCGGAGCTTAGGACTCGCGCTTGACGAGAATTCACCTCATGGGGAACAATGTACAAGCGCCATCCCTGGGCACGAAGGAGGTTCAGCGGAGTTGATCTGGGCCTTTCGGCTCAGGAACACCGCTGATCTTCAGGCTAGTCGCCATAGCGCGGTATTTGAACATCCTATATGGCATACAGACCTGTATTGCTCAACGTCGTTGACTGAGCCGCCTGTCCCTCAAGATTTGTTGCGTATAGGTAAACCCGGCCGGGGCCTGAGGCCTTCGCGATACCTAAGGTACGCCTTTTGCAGCTGTATTCGTTCGTTCGTTATCGGAATGTACAGACAAAGCATCCACCAACTAAGAATCCAGCCATCACCCTGCCACCACCGAATCAAGAAAGAGCATCAATCTGTCAATTCCCGTTCAAAGTTCTGGCTGGTAAGGTTTCGTGTTGAGCGTCACTTAAGCTCTGCAGGCCCACTCCTGTGGTGCCCTTCGTCAATCTTCCTTTGCTTCAGCTTTGCAACCAACTTCGAACCCAAAAGCTTTGGTTTCCGAAGCTGCCCGCCAGTCATCGAGAGAACTTCGGCGATCGCTAGCTGGCACGTTTATAGTTAGAACTAGGCGCAGTATCTGATCGCCTTCAACCTCTAATTTCGTTCTGATTAGTCGACATTTTTGGCAAATGCTTTCCTTGGCTCCGTCTTGTCGACGATCCAAGCACTTTCACCTCTAACGTCGCAATACGAATGTCCCATCTGTCCTTTTAATTCATTACCTCAGGGTTGAAACCAACAAAATAGAAACAGAGTCCATTCCATGTATTCCACACAGTATTCAGGCGAAGGTAGCCTCTTAACGCCTCTAATTGTTTTCAAATAACGTACCGGCCCGACTCGACACTCAGTAAAGCCCTGCTGAGGATATCAGTTGCGCCCGCAGCTGATACACCGGTAGGACGTCCACATCACGTTTAGACACCGCAGGGTGAACCGACGGTGTCAGATCACAGACTAGAGCGTTTTTGCCGCAACACTTTTATAGCGCTATTGGCTGAGTTACCGCGGCTGCTGGACGCAGACTTGCCGCTCCACATGGATCTCGTTAAGGATTTAAAGTGTAGCTCATTCGATTACGGGCCTCGGATGTCCATGTATCGTATTACTTTCGTCCACTCCCTCCCGTGCCGGGGTGGGTATTTGCGCGCCTCTGCTCTTCCTTGGATGTGGCCGTTTTCAGGCCCTCCGAATCAGACCCTGATTCCGTTACCGTACTTTAGCAACCATGGTAGGCGCAGAACCTGCCATCGAAGTTGCAGGCAGCATTTGAAGAGATGCGTCGCCGGTACCGAGGACGCGATCAGCTCAAAGTTATTCAGAGTCACCAGGATAACGGCGGACGCACAGGGACCCGCGCCACCGATGGTTTTGATTTATAAAGCGTCCCTCCATCTACTGGTCGGGACTCGTGTTTTGCAGTGTATTAGTCGTAGAATTACCACGGTTATCCCAAATGTGGGTCAATTGATCTAATGAACCATACCTGATTTAATCGAGGCCATTCGCGTTTCACTAATTCGGCGTACTGAGTGCACGTGGCTAATCTTTGGACAAGCATATGGCACGCGGATCAAGCCAGGAGCTTTTCGTTCGATGCAGGCTCGACTCGCGCTCGGCGCGCCAGCGCAAGCAGAAGCTTCGCGCAGACAGCGCAGGCGCGATCGTGCGGAATGCCTTCACTTCCTCCGCAGGCCCGAGGCAAGCATCGTGTTTTCCCTTTCATATAATAAAGCCCGCGGGCTGAGGCAACGAAGACGGTAAAAGCGTGTCGTACGGAACACCGCTGGTCGTGATCTTATATCGGCGACGTTGTTTGATTCTGCGTTTGATCGAGCGCGTGCTGCTCGACCGCCGGACCGGCCGCTAAGCCACTTCCCTCTTCGCGTCGCGTCATCGCCCGTTTTCGTTTAACTAAATATACAGATCGGTTCTATAAATGCACGCAGGTTTGCGTGTGGTTTAAAAGTGGAGCGTCGCGAGTCGGTACGTATACGATCTGCGGCTCGGTGCAGCAATGCCACTGCCCTGATTAAGGCCGTCCACCGTAAACCTGCCAGATATAGTCCGTGCTTTCAATTCAAAGATCATTCTCACTTCCTTATAAAGTTTCTCGTCGCTGAGGCGCATCCGTCTTGACGATAGATCGAACGTGGCTGCACGCCGATAACGTCGAGAGCTGTTCTCTTCACGCCGTGTAGGCGCAGTCGAACTATTCGTAACGGATTGCAAAAGTCGCGTAGCAGGGTGTAGCGACCGCGCGTGACTGCCGGCCTACGTGGTTGTTGTTCGTGTAGTGCGGTAATGTTGTTGCTCCGCATTGAAACCAAGCGCGCAACCAGCACGCCTTCAGTGCGCGCCACGATGCAGCCATTCGGTCCGTGGACCGACTCTAGCAATGAGTGTGTAACGAAACGCCTGGGCGCTGGGCTAGCCAGCGACTCGCACCTCTTATAATACCCAGCCGAGCCGAGTCGGGCGATCGGCGACGCAGCGCTAGCAGCGGCCGCTTACAGGAGCGGCGTCGATGCTCGCGGCCTGCAGCATTGCGCCTGGTGGCATTCAGATAGAGAACGCCGTTGAACGCGAAGAATTCAGACAGCAGATCGCCCACGCGGCTGAACGGTCGACTAACACGCCCGCGCGTGCAGAATCAGGACCCGATCTGACGACAAATGCAGTTGTAATGAGAGGGCGGTAGCGGTACGGACGACACCTCCGGCGCCGGGGCGGCCGCCGCAAAGATGCCGCGGTGTTGTTACGGAGTGACCGCGACCAAAGTCGCCCGGTCGGCGGTTCGCTTCGTGCACGACCGCGACAAAGTCCCGCGGCGTGTTGCTCCGTGGACGAACGCGGCCAAAGTCGCCCGCGGCGTGTTAGCTCGTGGATCATGACCGACAAAGTCCCCGCGGCGTGTTTGCGCTGGTCAGACTGCTCGTGAAGCCCGTCAGCCGTCGGACGACGCTCGGACGGACGTGACCCGACAAAGTCCCCGGCGTGTTGCTTCGCGGGACGACGACCCTCCGCGAACGGCGACGGCGGCGAAAAGTCCCCGGCGTGTTAGCCCGAGTGGACGCACCCCGAGACGGAGGCGACCGAACAAACGCCCCGCGGCGTGTTGCTTCGTGGACGACACCTCCGGAGCGACGGCTACCGCGACCAAATCCCTGGGCGACGTGTTGCTTAGGAACCTCGGGCGAGACGACCGCGACCGAAGTACCTCGCGGCGTGTTAGGTCCTGGGACGACACCTCCGCGGAGGTGACGGCGTCTGACCAGTCCCGCGGCGTGTTGCTCGTGGACGAACCTCCAGGAGCGGACGAGCGACTCCGAAAGTCCCCGCGGGCGTTGGCGGTGGGCGATACCTCCGAGGACGCGATCACCGCGACCAAAGTCCCCCGCGTGTTGCTGATTGGTGACACCTCAGGATGGACGGCCGCGACAAAGTACCCCGCGGCGTGTTGCTCGGTGGACGTACCTCGGGGCCGGAACGCGACCGCGACCAAAGCTCGCATTTGTCCAGTGGAGCGACACCGGCAGACCGACGGCTAACGCGACCAAGTCCCCGGCGGTGTTGGTGCGAAAAGCGACGGCACATGCGACCAAAGTCCCCGCGGCGTGTTGCCACGACCGCACAACGCGGCACCTGGACGACCGCGACAAAGTCCTCGCGGCGTGTTGGCTTCGTGGACGAACGCGACCAAAGTCTCGGGGGAAGTTTACGATGACAGCCCGCGGCGTGTTGCTTGCGGATGACACCTGAGCCGACACAAGTCCCCGCGGCGTATTTGCTTCGGTGGACGAAACACCTCCGAGACGCGACGCGCACCCGACCAAAGTCCCCGGCGTGTTCCGGTGGACGACACCTCCGGGTGGCTGGCGACTGCATTACAAGTCCCCGCGGCGAATGCTTCGTGGACGACAGCCTGGCCTGGAGCGGCTGACCGCGACAAAGTCCCCGCAGTGTTGCTCCGTGACGACACTCGAAGACATTCGACAGTCCGGCATTGCCGACACCTCCGCCGCGCGGCCGCCGCCAAAGTCGCCCGCGGCGTGTTGCTGAATGGACGACCGCGACCAAAGATTTGAACCCGCGCGTTATTCGTGCGACGCGACAGTCCCCGCGGCGTTGCTTCGTGGACGGCAACGACAGAGTCCCCGCGTAGTTGTCTTCGGTGGAGGCGACACTCCGGGCGGACGCAACCGCGGAAAGAACGATCCCCTGCGCGTGTTAGCTCGTGGACGATTGCCTCGGGCGGACGGCGACCGCGACCAAAGTCCCCGCGGCGTTTTGTCGGTGGACGGCACTCCGGAGCCGACGGCCATACCGCCAGTAAACCCCGCGTAGCTTCGGTGGACGACACCCGGAACCGATGGCTACCGCTGACCAGGAATCCCGCGGCGTGTTGCTTCAGTGACGGCACCTCCGGAGCCGACACGCACCATGCGTCCCCATGCGGCGTGTTGCTGCCGGACGACCGCGACGCAAAGTCGCCCGCGGCGTATTCTTCGTGGACGAACCGCGAAAAGTCCCGCGTGTTAGGTCGTGACGACGCGACTACAAGTCGCCGGGCGTGTGCTTCGTACGAAATCGCGAGCAAAGTCCCTCCGCGCGTGTTGCTTCGGTGGACTCCGAGTGCACCAATCCGCGATGCTCTGACGGCGCCTGCCTCGCGAGCGTGCGACCAAAGTCCCCGCGGCGTGTGTCCAGTGGACGTACATTGCCTGCGACGTTGGCGACCGTCGACACAAGTCCCTGCGCGGGATTGCTTGGTGGACGCCTCGAGGCGACGGCTGACCGCGACAGTCCCCGCGGCGTGTGCTTCGTGGACTCCGGACACGGCTACTGACAAGTGGGACGACACCTCCGGCGCCAGCGCGCCGCCGCAAAGTCGCCTTCGCGGCATGACCTTGTGGACGACCAGACCAAAGTCGCCCGCGGCGTTGTTTCGTGCCGACGCGACACAAAGTCCCCGCGGCGGTTGCTTCGTGGCGCAACGCGACCAGAGTCCCGCGGCGTGTTGCTTCGGTGTAACACCTCCGGGCGGACGGCGACCGCGTAACAAAGTCCCGCGCGTGTTGTTCGAGTGGACGACACCCGGAGGGACGGCGACCGCGACGAAGTCCCCGCGGCGTGTTGCTTCAGTGGACGCCTTCGGCCGACGGTTCCGCGACGTAAGATCCCCGCGGCGTTTGCTTCGTGGACGCACCTCCAGAACGTGACGGCGACCGCACCTTGCGATCCCGCGGCGTGTTGTTCTGTGGACGATACCTCCAGGAATGACGGCTCCGCGACCAGTCCCCGCGGCGTTTAGCTCGGTGGACGAGCACCTCCGGGCCGAGCGCAGCGCCGCAAAGTCCCCGCGTGTTCAGTGGACGCGTCGACCAAAGTCATGCTCTGGCGTGTTGCTTCGTGGACGGCCGCGAAAGTCCCGCGGCGTGTTAGCTTCGTGGACGAACGCGACAAAGTCGCCGCGGCGGTTCTTCGTGGACGACGCGAAAAGTCCCCGCGCGTGTTGCTTCAGGGACTTGACACCTCCGAGCCGACTACGCCCATCCCGCCAATGTGCGTAAGCGATGATGCCAGGAGACGCTGCCTCCGGGCGGAACAGCGACCTGACCAAAGTCCCCGCGGCGTGTTGCTTCGTGGACGACACCTCGGGCCGACGGCTACCGCGACAAGTCCCTCTGGCGGAGTTGCTTCGTCGACGACACTCCGGCGCTCTCACCGGTTCCAGATGCGCAAGTCCTGCGGCGTGTTGCAGTGGACGACACCTCCGGCGGAGCGCGTGGCCATAAGTCCCCACGCGGTTGCTTCGGCTGGACGACACGGGAACCAAAGCGCCCGCGGCGTGTTGCTGCCGGACGACCGCGACAGAAGTCCCCGCGGCGTGTTGCTTCTGTGATGAACGCGACCAAAGTCGCCGCGCGTGTTGTTGATGGACGACGCGACTAAAGTCCCCAGGCGTGTGTATTTCACGGACGGCGCATCCTGGCCGACGGCTATAAGACCAAAGTCCCCGCGGCGTGTTGTCGGCGGTGACACCTCCGGCACATGAGCGCGGCTCGCCGCAAAGTCCGCCGCGTGTTGCTTCGTGGACGACGCGACCAAGTCGCCCGCGTGTTGTTTCGTGGTCATCCGCGTAAAGTCCCCGCGGCGTGAGCTCCGGGGACGACATCCTGGAGCACGGCACGCGACTGCAAGTCCCCGCGGCGTGGTTGCTTGTGGACGACAGCTCCCGTGCGGACGGCTACCGCTACAGTCCCCGCGGCGTTTGCTTCGGTGGACGACACCTCCGTGGCGGACGCGACACGACCGCACAAGTCCCCGCGGCGTGTTCTTGAGTGACGACACCTCCGCGGACGGCGACGCGATACAAGTCCCTCGCGGCGTGTTGGCTTGTCGACGCCTGGCCGGCTCACTCGCAGTTCGTGACGCAGTCCCTCGCGGCAGTCATTGTTCGATGGAGACACCTCCGGCGCCGAGTGGCGCAGCCGCATAAGATCCCGTGCGTGTTGCTAGCGGGACGACGCGACCAAAGTGCGCCCGCGGCTGTTGCTTCGATGGACGACCGCGTACAAGTCCCGCGGTGTTGCTTCTCGTGGACGAACGCGACAAAGTCCCGCATGTTGCTTCGGTGAACGCATTGCCTCCGAAGGGCGACGCTACCAGCGACCGAAAGTCCTCGCGGCGTATTGTTTGTCGAGCAACACCTCGGCGCTCACTCGGTCGTGGACGCAAGTTCGTCGCGGCGTGTTGTTTGCGTGGATCGTGCACCTCGGCGCGGGCGCGGCCACCGTCCCCCGGCGTGTGCATTCGTGGCGCGGCGTCGGTCAACTCACCTCCACCGGTTCGCGACGCAGTTCTCGCGGTGTGTGCTTCGAGGCGCGACCGTCCGGTGCTCTGACTAGTCTGCCGCAAGTCCGCGGCGTGTGTTATCCGTGGCGCGACGCGTCCGGCTCACCGCGTTCGACGCAAGTTCCTCGCGGCTATTGCTTCTGCGCGGCACGCGCGTGCCCCGACCGGTTCAGCCAGTTCGATCTGGCGTGTGCTTCGGGCGACGCGTCCGGTGCTCCTGACGTTCGTCCCAAGACCTCCGCGTGTGCCTTCCGGCGACGCCGGAGCCACAGACGGAGTTCCGCGGCGATGTTGTTCGGTGGGCGACACTGGAGCGATGGGCGACCGCGAGAAGTCCCCGCGGCGTTTGCTTCCGTGTGCGACAGCGACGTCCCGGAACGGACGACCGCGACAAAAGTCCTCGCGGCTGTTGCTTGGGCGCGATCGCCTGCTGACTGCCGGTCGTGCCCGCAGATCCACCCGCGTGTTGGCTCCTGAGCGGCCGACTCGCCAAGAGCCTTCGCGGTTGTGACCAGGCCGGCTCACCCAAAGTCCCCGCGGCGATGTTTGCGGCGACCGGCGTACCGTCGCCGCGGCGTGTTGGGCTGCGAGTGGCGACCAGATCACCGCGGCGTGTTGCTTCGCTTCGTGGAGCCTTGTCTCTGCTCTCGAGGTACAAGACGAATCCTGCCGGTGCGATCTCAAAGATCGCAGCGTGTACTTTGCTACGAGTCCATAACCCCGCCAGTACCTAAGTCGATCATAGACGATCTGAGTCTCGACACGTCCAAGAAACCACGACTGTTAGACGCCGTGCCGTCGTGACGGTGGGGATCCGTCGACGGGTGGTGGCGCTGTACGGCAACCGCCAGGCGACGGCTACCGTGACCGGTCGTCAAGTAGTAGTGTCACATTGTTTGGTTTCTGACCTACCAGAGACCTAGAGATACTGCCACCTTGATCAGGAGAGGATACGGCCTTAGAGGCGTTCAGGCATAACCACGCATGGTAGCTTCGCACCACCGGCCGCCGGACTTTGAGGCAGACCAAATGTCCGAACCTGCGGTTCCTCTCACCATAGATTACTATCGCAATGACGAGTCATCAGTAGGTAAAACTAACCTGTCTCACGACGGCAGGTCTAAACCCAGCCACGTTCCTGTTGGCGGGCAGAACAATCCGACGCTTGGCGAATCGCTTCGCAATGATAGGAAGAGCCGACATCGAAGGACTGCGCGACGTCGCTAAGAACGCTTGCCGCCACAAGCCAGTTATCCCGTGGTAACCCTTTCTGACACCTCTTGCTGAAAACTTCAAGCCAAAAGGATCGATAGGCCGTGCTTTCGGGCAGTCCTATGCGTACGAACATCGAGATCAAGCCGCTTTTGCCCTTTGC
>NW_020825079.1:17500-20000 GCF_003672135.1 Ooceraea biroi
CCTTGGTCCGTGTTTCAAGACGGGTCCTAAGAGTACCCAAAGCAGTAGCGTCGCCGACCGGTAGACTCGCGGCGCGGGGCCGCGAGGGCAAGGCCTGTCGAAGGTTACACCGTACAGCTAACAGCGGACCAGGACCGGGGACGGCGCTGGGTCCGTACCTCCGGGTGCCGTGGCGCTCGCTTGCGACGGGCTCGACGCGCGCGTGGCGCGGCCTGGTACCGTTTCGCATACCGCCGGGCAGCCGGCCGGGCGACCGGGGGTTTGCCGCGTGCCGTTTTACCGGCGACGCGTCAGTCTTACCACCCGGGCCGTAGACCGACACCCAGCGGGTCGCGACGTCCTACTAGGGGAGAAGTGCACGACGACGGACGCCGGACATCGGCGCACGGTAGCGTGCCCGCGCTAGGGCCGAGGTTATCGGCACCGCGGGACATCGCCCACCGACGCGAAGCCAGCGCCGCTGACGATGAATCTCCCCGTTCGATCTTTTGGGTTTCTTAGGTTTACCCCTGAACGGTTTCACGTACTCTTGAACTCTCTCTTCAAAGTTCTTTTCAACTTTCCCTCACGGTACTTGTTCGCTATCGGTCTCGTGGTCGTATTTAGCCTTAGATGGAGTTTACCACCCACTTAGAGCTGCACTCTCAAGCAACCCGACTCTAAGGAGAGATCCTCCCGCGGCGCGCCTCGGTCGCTACGGGCCTGGCACCCTCTGCGGGTAAGTGGCCCCATTCAAGATGGACTTGGACGCGAAGCGACGCCACGGGATAAGCGGACCCTCCCGAACACCACATTTCCCTGCGGCGGAACCGCGGGATTCGGTGCTGGGCTCTTTCCTGTTCGCTCGCCGCTACTAAGGAAATCCTGGTTAGTTTCTTTTCCTCCGCTTAGTAATATGCTTAAATTCAGCGGGTAATCTCGCCTGCTCTGAGGTCGTCAGAGTTAATTCGAATTCGACGTGCGCGGGCGCGGGCACGCGCGCGTTCAGCGACGCGGCACGCGCGCACCGGCACTCGATATATACGAGTGCAACACCGTGTGTCGCACGGGACGCAGCACTACGAGAAACGGATTCCAACACGATTTCGAGTATTCGAGTATTCGACTTTGGCGTGTCGGCGGCGCTTCTGGCGGGCGAGAGTGGGCGACGATCCCAAACCGCCGCGCGCCTCGCGCGCGAGCAACGCGACCGTCTTCGACGTGCCGGGTCCTCTGCTCGATCGAGATCGAGAAGTACCTCCCTTCTCTCCTTCGCGCTCTACACGGACGCGTCAGCGTCGTCGGCGCCCTTCGGAGAGCGTGTACACCTTCGTGGACTCCGGACACGCGGTCGGCTCGCGCGCGTGCGCTCGTTCGTGAACGACAAGCGCCGCGCGACTTCCGTTCCTCCGTGTCTCGCGTGCGTCTGTCTGTTCTAAGACGCACACGTCGTAACCGTGCGTGTGGTGGTGGGCGGCGGCGGCGGCGGCGGGTTGGCGCGGATTCTCCTCGTTGCCGTCGCGGGCACGCGACACTGCGCAACGTCTTTCACCTCGTCCAACGCACACGCCACACCTTTCCCACCTCCTTCAACACACTTCTTTCCTCGTATTACTCATTTGAGACGACGCCGAGGGTAGACCGCGCGCGCGCTGGCGCCTCTGGTCCGTAGCCTCTCGGCGAAACGTCCAACGATCGCTCGTACGCCGGTCGCGCCGGGGCGCGACCGCTGGCGCAAGCAGTCTTCGTTTCGCTGAAACGACCCTCAGCCAGGCGTGGTCCGGGAATTGTATCCGTGGACCGCAATGTGCGTTCGAAATGTCGATGTTCATGTGTCCTGCAGTTCACAAGTTGACGCGCAATTAGCTGCGTTCTTCATCGACCCACGAGCCAAGTGATCCACCGTTCAGGGTAGTAGTTTGTGTACACACGTTTGTTGCGTGTCTCTCTTACAGATCGTCTCTGAGTGATTGAGCTTTCGAAGGCCCTTCGATCAGCCTGGCCGCGCGTCCGAGCGACGCGCGGGCCGCCGCCCCCGTGGCTACACGGGGACCGCGGCACGTAAAAGTTTGCCGCGCGCGACCGACGCGTACGGGAGATCCGCACGGTCGGTGCACGCGGGGTTGGAGTGCGGCCCGTCGCCGCGCGTCCGAGACCCGTCCCGAGATCCGTCGTGCAGCAACGCGGCATTCGCCGCGCGCGCGCGCACGACCCTCTCGCACGGCTGTCTCTCTTTGCGCGTTGGCTAAGAGCGCGATCGCTAAGAGCGTCTCTCCTCACCAGGGTCTCGCGCGGTCTCACGAGACCACCGAGTACGCCGTGGTGGAGAGCCGGGGCGGAAGTTTCTTTCAAAAACCATCGGGCGTGTGAGAGCCCTCACGCGGGCGGCGCGTATCGCATTCGAGTGTTCAAAGTAGGCTTTTCGCTTCGTTCGACACGCCGCGGAGCACGCGGACACCCCCTTTCGCTTTCGAGTGTTCAAATTGTACGCCGTAAGTGTGTACACACGTGTATACACCAC
>NW_020825079.1:22500-27500 GCF_003672135.1 Ooceraea biroi
CAACCAGGGAGCTTCTTCTTCGTGCAGAGAGAGCTCGGACTCGCGCTCGGCGCGCCCGCGCAAGCGAGAAGCTCGCGCGACGCGCCGAGGCGCGATCGTGCGTGCCTTCACTTCCTCCGCAGGCCTCGGGGCAACATCGTGTTTTTCCCTTTCATATAATAAAGCCCGCGAGGCTAGAGGGCAAGAAGACGGTAAAAGCGTGTCGTACGGAACACCGCCGGTCGTGATTGCCGGTCGGCGACACGTTGTTTGTTCTGCGTTTTGCATCGAGCGCGTGCGTGCTCGACGCGCCGAGAGCCGGCCGCTACAGCCACTTCACTCTCTTCTCTCGCGTCGTCGCACGCCGCCCCGTTTTCGTTTTAATAAATATATAAAGATCGGTTCTTCCAAATGACCAGGGTTTGCGTGTGGTTTAAAAAGTTTCGGGAGCGTCGCGAGTCGGTACGTATACGATCGCGACTCGGTGCAGCACGGCCTACCCTGATTAAGGCCGTCCCACCGTAAACTCCGCACAGAAATTGGTCCGTGTTTCAATTTCAAAGATCATTCTCACTCTCCTTTTTGTAAAAGTTTTCTCGTGCGCTGAGCGCATCCGTGCCCTGACGATAGATCGAACGTGGCTGCACGCCGATAACGTCGAGGAGCTGTTTCTCTTACGCCGTGTAGGCGCAAGTCGATATATTCGTAACGGATTGCCAAAGCGTACGCGTACGGTGCGTGTAGCGACCGCGCGTGACTGCCGGCATACGTGGAGTTGTTGTTCAGTGAGTGCGAGTAACGTTGTTGTCCCGTATCGGAAACCAACGCGCGCAACCAGCACGCCTTCAGTGCGCGCCACGTATGAGCCATTCGGTCCGCGGACACCGACTCGTGGCAATGCAGTGTGTAACGAAACGCTCCGAGCGGCTGGGCTAGCCGAGCGACTCGCACCTCTTATAATACCCAGCCGGCCGGTCGGGCGGTCGGCGACGCACGGCGCTAAGCACGGCCGCTTACGGGAGCGGGCGTCGATAGACCGCGGCGCTCGGCACATTGCGCCGGTGGCATTCGAATGAGAGAAACGCCGTTGAACGCGAGAATCTGACAACGCCGATCGCCCACGGGGCATCGAACCGGGTCGACTAACACGCCCGGGTACAGAATCGAAGTACCCGATCGACGTAAATGCAAGTTGTAATGAGAGCGGTAGGCGGCAGGACGACACCTCCGGCGCCGAGGGCGGCCGCCGCAAAGTCGCCCGCGGCGTGTTGCTTCGTGGACGACCGCGACCAAAGTCGCCCGCGGCGTGTTGCTTCGTGCACGACCGCGACAAAAGTCCCCCGCGGCGTGTTGCTTCGTGGACGAACGCGACCAAAAGTCGCCCGCGGCGTGTTGCTTCGTGGACGACCGCGACAAAAGTCCCCCGCGGCGTGTTGCTTCGGTGGACGACACCTCCGGAGCCGACGGCTACCGCGACCAAAGTCCCCCGCGGCGTGTTGCTTCGGTGGACGACACCTCCGGGGCGGACGGCGACCGCGACCAAAGTCCCCCGCGGCGTGTTGCTTCGGTGGACGACACCTCCGGAGCGGACGGCGACCGCGAACAAAGTCCCCCGCGGCGTGTTGCTTCGGTGGACGACACCTCCGGAGCGGACGGCGACCGCGACCAAAGTCCCCCGCGGCGTGTTGCTTCGGTGGACGACACCTCCGGAGCCGACGGCTACCGCGACCAAAGTCCCCCGCGGCGTGTTGCTTCGGTGGACGACACCTCCGGGGCGGACGGCGACCGCGACCAAAGTACCCCGCGGCGTGTTGCTTCGGTGGACGACACCTCCGGAGCGGACGGCGACCGCGAACAAAGTCCCCCGCGGCGTGTTGCTTCGGTGGACGACACCTCCGGAGCGGACGGCGACCGCGACCAAAGTCCCCCGCGGCGTGTTGCTTCGGTGGACGACACCTCCGGAGCCGACGGCTACCGCGACCAAAGTCCCCCGCGGCGTGTTGCTTCGGTGGACGACACCTCCGGGGCGGACGGCGACCGCGACCAAAGTACCCCGCGGCGTGTTGCTTCGGTGGACGACACCTCCGGAGCCGACGGCTACCGCGACCAAAGTCCCCCGCGGCGTGTTGCTTCGGTGGACGACACCTCCGGAGCCGACGGCTAACGCGACCAAAGTCCCCCGCGGCGTGTTGCTTCGTGGACGACCGCGACCAAAGTCGCCCGCGGCGTGTTGCTTCGTGGACGACCGCGACAAAAGTCCCCCGCGGCGTGTTGCTTCGTGGACGAACGCGACCAAAAGTCGCCCGCGGCGTGTTGCTTCGTGGACGACCGCGACAAAAGTCCCCCGCGGCGTGTTGCTTCGGTGGACGACACCTCCGGAGCCGACGGCTACCGCGACCAAAGTCCCCCGCGGCGTGTTGCTTCGGTGGACGACACCTCCGGGGCGGACGGCGACCGCGACCAAAGTCCCCCGCGGCGTGTTGCTTCGGTGGACGACACCTCCGGAGCGGACGGCGACCGCGAACAAAGTCCCCCGCGGCGTGTTGCTTCGGTGGACGACACCTCCGGAGCCGACGGCTACCGCGACCAAAGTCCCCCGCGGCGTGTTGCTTCGGTGGACGACACCTCCGGCGCCGAGCGCGGCCGCCGCAAAGTCGCCCGCGGCGTGTTGCTTCGTGGACGACCGCGACCAAAGTCGCCCGCGGCGTGTTGCTTCGTGCACGACCGCGACAAAAGTCCCCCGCGGCGTGTTGCTTCGTGGACGAACGCGACCAGAGTCCCCCGCGGCGTGTTGCTTCGGTGGACGACACCTCCGGAGCGGACGGCGACCGCGAACAAAGTCCCCCGCGGCGTGTTGCTTCGGTGGACGACACCTCCGGAGCGGACGGCGACCGCGACCAAAGTCCCCCGCGGCGTGTTGCTTCGGTGGACGACACCTCCGGAGCCGACGGCTACCGCGACCAAAGTACCCCGCGGCGTGTTGCTTCGGTGGACGACACCTCCGGAGCCGACGGCTACCGCGACCAAAGTCCCCCGCGGCGTGTTGCTTCGGTGGACGACACCTCCGGAGCCGACGGCTAACGCGACCAAAGTCCCCCGCGGCGTGTTGCTTCGTGGACGACCGCGACCAAAGTCGCCCGCGGCGTGTTGCTTCGTGGACGACCGCGACAAAAGTCCCCCGCGGCGTGTTGCTTCGTGGACGAACGCGACCAAAAGTCGCCCGCGGCGTGTTGCTTCGTGGACGACCGCGACAAAAGTCCCCCGCGGCGTGTTGCTTCGGTGGACGACACCTCCGGAGCCGACGGCTACCGCGACCAAAGTCCCCCGCGGCGTGTTGCTTCGGTGGACGACACCTCCGGGGCGGACGGCGACCGCGACCAAAGTCCCCCGCGGCGTGTTGCTTCGGTGGACGACACCTCCGGAGCGGACGGCGACCGCGAACAAAGTCCCCCGCGGCGTGTTGCTTCGGTGGACGACACCTCCGGAGCCGACGGCTACCGCGACCAAAGTCCCCCGCGGCGTGTTGCTTCGGTGGACGACACCTCCGGCGCCGAGCGCGGCCGCCGCAAAGTCGCCCGCGGCGTGTTGCTTCGTGGACGACCGCGACCAAAGTCGCCCGCGGCGTGTTGCTTCGTGCACGACCGCGACAAAAGTCCCCCGCGGCGTGTTGCTTCGTGGACGAACGCGACCAGAGTCCCCCGCGGCGTGTTGCTTCGGTGGACGACACCTCCGGAGCGGACGGCGACCGCGAACAAAGTCCCCCGCGGCGTGTTGCTTCGGTGGACGACACCTCCGGAGCGGACGGCGACCGCGACCAAAGTCCCCCGCGGCGTGTTGCTTCGGTGGACGACACCTCCGGAGCCGACGGCTACCGCGACCAAAGTCCCCCGCGGCGTGTTGCTTCGGTGGACGACACCTCCGGGGCGGACGGCGACCGCGACCAAAGTACCCCGCGGCGTGTTGCTTCGGTGGACGACACCTCCGGAGCCGACGGCTACCGCGACCAAAGTCCCCCGCGGCGTGTTGCTTCGGTGGACGACACCTCCGGCGCCGAGCGCGGCCGCCGCAAAGTCCCCCGCGGCGTGTTGCTTCGTGGACGACCGCGACCAAAGTCGCCCGCGGCGTGTTGCTTCGTGGACGACCGCGACAAAAGTCCCCCGCGGCGTGTTGCTTCGTGGACGAACGCGACCAAAAGTCGCCCGCGGCGTGTTGCTTCGTGGACGACCGCGACAAAAGTCCCCCGCGGCGTGTTGCTTCGGTGGACGACACCTCCGGAGCCGACGGCTACCGCGACCAAAGTCCCCCGCGGCGTGTTGCTTCGGTGGACGACACCTCCGGGGCGGACGGCGACCGCGACCAAAGTCCCCCGCGGCGTGTTGCTTCGGTGGACGACACCTCCGGAGCCGACGGCTACCGCGACCAAAGTCCCTCGCGGCGTGTTGCTTCGTCGACGACACCTCCGGCGCTCCTCACCGGTTCGTGACGCAAGTCCCTCGCGGCGTGTTGCTTCGGTGGACGACACCTCCGGCGCCGAGCGCGGCCGCCGCAAAGTCCCCCGCGGCGTGTTGCTTCGTGGACGACCGCGACCAAAGTCGCCCGCGGCGTGTTGCTCCGTGGACGACCGCGACAAAAGTCCCCCGCGGCGTGTTGCTTCGTGGACGAACGCGACCAAAGTCGCCCGCGGCGTGTTGCTTCGTGGACGACCGCGACAAAAGTCCCCCGCGGCGTGTTGCTTCGGTGGACGGCACCTCCGGAGCCGACGGCTACCGCGACCAAAGTCCCCCGCGGCGTGTTGCTTCGGTGGACGACACCTCCGGCGCCGAGCGCGGCCGCCGCAAAGTCCCCCGCGGCGTGTTGCTTCGTGGACGACCGCGACCAAAGTCGCCCGCGGCGTGTTGCTTCGTGGACGTCCGCGGCAAAAGTCCCCCGCGGCGTGTTGCTTCGGTGGACGACACCTCCGGAGCCGACGGCTACCGCGACCAAAGTCCCCCGCGGCGTGTTGCTTCGGTGGACGACACCTC
>NW_020825079.1:32500-35000 GCF_003672135.1 Ooceraea biroi
GTCGCGACGTCCTACTAGGGGAGAAGTGCACGACGACGGACGCCGGACATCGGCGCACGGTAGCGTGCCCGCGCTAGGGCCGAGGTTATCGGCACCGCGGGACATCGCCCACCGACGCGAAGCCAGCGCCGCTGACGATGAATCTCCCCGTTCGATCTTTTGGGTTTCTTAGGTTTACCCCTGAACGGTTTCACGTACTCTTGAACTCTCTCTTCAAAGTTCTTTTCAACTTTCCCTCACGGTACTTGTTCGCTATCGGTCTCGTGGTCGTATTTAGCCTTAGATGGAGTTTACCACCCACTTAGAGCTGCACTCTCAAGCAACCCGACTCTAAGGAGAGATCCTCCCGCGGCGCGCCTCGGTCGCTACGGGCCTGGCACCCTCTGCGGGTAAGTGGCCCCATTCAAGATGGACTTGGACGCGAAGCGACGCCACGGGATAAGCGGACCCTCCCGAACACCACATTTCCCTGCGGCGGAACCGCGGGATTCGGTGCTGGGCTCTTTCCTGTTCGCTCGCCGCTACTAAGGAAATCCTGGTTAGTTTCTTTTCCTCCGCTTAGTAATATGCTTAAATTCAGCGGGTAATCTCGCCTGCTCTGAGGTCGTCAGAGTTAATTCGAATTCGACGTGCGCGGGCGCGGGCACGCGCGCGTTCAGCGACGCGGCACGCGCGCACCGGCACTCGATATATACGAGTGCAACACCGTGTGTCGCACGGGACGCAGCACTACGAGAAACGGATTCCAACACGATTTCGAGTATTCGAGTATTCGACTTTGGCGTGTCGGCGGCGCTTCTGGCGGGCGAGAGTGGGCGACGATCCCAAACCGCCGCGCGCCTCGCGCGCGAGCAACGCGACCGTCTTCGACGTGCCGGGTCCTCTGCTCGATCGAGATCGAGAAGTACCTCCCTTCTCTCCTTCGCGCTCTACACGGACGCGTCAGCGTCGTCGGCGCCCTTCGGAGAGCGTGTACACCTTCGTGGACTCCGGACACGCGGTCGGCTCGCGCGCGTGCGCTCGTTCGTGAACGACAAGCGCCGCGCGACTTCCGTTCCTCCGTGTCTCGCGTGCGTCTGTCTGTTCTAAGACGCACACGTCGTAACCGTGCGTGTGGTGGTGGGCGGCGGCGGCGGCGGCGGGTTGGCGCGGATTCTCCTCGTTGCCGTCGCGGGCACGCGACACTGCGCAACGTCTTTCACCTCGTCCAACGCACACGCCACACCTTTCCCACCTCCTTCAACACACTTCTTTCCTCGTATTACTCATTTGAGACGACGCCGAGGGTAGACCGCGCGCGCGCTGGCGCCTCTGGTCCGTAGCCTCTCGGCGAAACGTCCAACGATCGCTCGTACGCCGGTCGCGCCGGGGCGCGACCGCTGGCGCAAGCAGTCTTCGTTTCGCTGAAACGACCCTCAGCCAGGCGTGGTCCGGGAATTGTATCCGTGGACCGCAATGTGCGTTCGAAATGTCGATGTTCATGTGTCCTGCAGTTCACAAGTTGACGCGCAATTAGCTGCGTTCTTCATCGACCCACGAGCCAAGTGATCCACCGTTCAGGGTAGTAGTTTGTGTACACACGTTTGTTGCGTGTCTCTCTTACAGATCGTCTCTGAGTGATTGAGCTTTCGAAGGCCCTTCGATCAGCCTGGCCGCGCGTCCGAGCGACGCGCGGGCCGCCGCCCCCGTGGCTACACGGGGACCGCGGCACGTAAAAGTTTGCCGCGCGCGACCGACGCGTACGGGAGATCCGCACGGTCGGTGCACGCGGGGTTGGAGTGCGGCCCGTCGCCGCGCGTCCGAGACCCGTCCCGAGATCCGTCGTGCAGCAACGCGGCATTCGCCGCGCGCGCGCGCACGACCCTCTCGCACGGCTGTCTCTCTTTGCGCGTTGGCTAAGAGCGCGATCGCTAAGAGCGTCTCTCCTCACCAGGGTCTCGCGCGGTCTCACGAGACCACCGAGTACGCCGTGGTGGAGAGCCGGGGCGGAAGTTTCTTTCAAAAACCATCGGGCGTGTGAGAGCCCTCACGCGGGCGGCGCGTATCGCATTCGAGTGTTCAAAGTAGGCTTTTCGCTTCGTTCGACACGCCGCGGAGCACGCGGACACCCCCTTTCGCTTTCGAGTGTTCAAATTGTACGCCGTAAGTGTGTACACACGTGTATACACCACACGGGCGTGGGGGGTTTTGCGTGCGTACGGGCGTGAGCGTCGCCGTGTCGTCGCCTCGCCGCTCAGGTTACCACCGGTTCGCGCCGACGCCCCGGCCTGGCGGCCGTGCGGCAGTCGGCGTCCCGCTTCTTAGCGATATGCTCCTCCTCCTCTCCTCCCTTAGGCAGGGAGAGAGGTGTTTTCCCGGTGCTCTCTCCTCTCTGCGCGTGTCGACGGTCCCCCGGCGGCGCCGTGCGGCGCGCGCCAAGAGCGGAACGCGTGCGAGAGAGACCACCAGGAGGGACGCGTCGGAGGCTCGGAGATACGCGGTCCCTCGTCGCGAGCGTACC
>NW_020825079.1:37500-42500 GCF_003672135.1 Ooceraea biroi
CGCGTCGTCGCACGCCGCCCCGTTTTCGTTTTAATAAATATATAAAGATCGGTTCTTCCAAATGACCAGGGTTTGCGTGTGGTTTAAAAAGTTTCGGGAGCGTCGCGAGTCGGTACGTATACGATCGCGACTCGGTGCAGCACGGCCTACCCTGATTAAGGCCGTCCCACCGTAAACTCCGCACAGAAATTGGTCCGTGTTTCAATTTCAAAGATCATTCTCACTCTCCTTTTTGTAAAAGTTTTCTCGTGCGCTGAGCGCATCCGTGCCCTGACGATAGATCGAACGTGGCTGCACGCCGATAACGTCGAGGAGCTGTTTCTCTTACGCCGTGTAGGCGCAAGTCGATATATTCGTAACGGATTGCCAAAGCGTACGCGTACGGTGCGTGTAGCGACCGCGCGTGACTGCCGGCATACGTGGAGTTGTTGTTCAGTGAGTGCGAGTAACGTTGTTGTCCCGTATCGGAAACCAACGCGCGCAACCAGCACGCCTTCAGTGCGCGCCACGTATGAGCCATTCGGTCCGCGGACACCGACTCGTGGCAATGCAGTGTGTAACGAAACGCTCCGAGCGGCTGGGCTAGCCGAGCGACTCGCACCTCTTATAATACCCAGCCGGCCGGTCGGGCGGTCGGCGACGCACGGCGCTAAGCACGGCCGCTTACGGGAGCGGGCGTCGATAGACCGCGGCGCTCGGCACATTGCGCCGGTGGCATTCGAATGAGAGAAACGCCGTTGAACGCGAGAATCTGACAACGCCGATCGCCCACGGGGCATCGAACCGGGTCGACTAACACGCCCGGGTACAGAATCGAAGTACCCGATCGACGTAAATGCAAGTTGTAATGAGAGCGGTAGGCGGCAGGACGACACCTCCGGCGCCGAGGGCGGCCGCCGCAAAGTCGCCCGCGGCGTGTTGCTTCGTGGACGACCGCGACCAAAGTCGCCCGCGGCGTGTTGCTTCGTGCACGACCGCGACAAAAGTCCCCCGCGGCGTGTTGCTTCGTGGACGAACGCGACCAAAAGTCGCCCGCGGCGTGTTGCTTCGTGGACGACCGCGACAAAAGTCCCCCGCGGCGTGTTGCTTCGGTGGACGACACCTCCGGAGCCGACGGCTACCGCGACCAAAGTCCCCCGCGGCGTGTTGCTTCGGTGGACGACACCTCCGGGGCGGACGGCGACCGCGACCAAAGTCCCCCGCGGCGTGTTGCTTCGGTGGACGACACCTCCGGAGCGGACGGCGACCGCGAACAAAGTCCCCCGCGGCGTGTTGCTTCGGTGGACGACACCTCCGGAGCGGACGGCGACCGCGACCAAAGTCCCCCGCGGCGTGTTGCTTCGGTGGACGACACCTCCGGAGCCGACGGCTACCGCGACCAAAGTCCCCCGCGGCGTGTTGCTTCGGTGGACGACACCTCCGGGGCGGACGGCGACCGCGACCAAAGTACCCCGCGGCGTGTTGCTTCGGTGGACGACACCTCCGGAGCGGACGGCGACCGCGAACAAAGTCCCCCGCGGCGTGTTGCTTCGGTGGACGACACCTCCGGAGCGGACGGCGACCGCGACCAAAGTCCCCCGCGGCGTGTTGCTTCGGTGGACGACACCTCCGGAGCCGACGGCTACCGCGACCAAAGTCCCCCGCGGCGTGTTGCTTCGGTGGACGACACCTCCGGGGCGGACGGCGACCGCGACCAAAGTACCCCGCGGCGTGTTGCTTCGGTGGACGACACCTCCGGAGCCGACGGCTACCGCGACCAAAGTCCCCCGCGGCGTGTTGCTTCGGTGGACGACACCTCCGGAGCCGACGGCTAACGCGACCAAAGTCCCCCGCGGCGTGTTGCTTCGTGGACGACCGCGACCAAAGTCGCCCGCGGCGTGTTGCTTCGTGGACGACCGCGACAAAAGTCCCCCGCGGCGTGTTGCTTCGTGGACGAACGCGACCAAAAGTCGCCCGCGGCGTGTTGCTTCGTGGACGACCGCGACAAAAGTCCCCCGCGGCGTGTTGCTTCGGTGGACGACACCTCCGGAGCCGACGGCTACCGCGACCAAAGTCCCCCGCGGCGTGTTGCTTCGGTGGACGACACCTCCGGGGCGGACGGCGACCGCGACCAAAGTCCCCCGCGGCGTGTTGCTTCGGTGGACGACACCTCCGGAGCGGACGGCGACCGCGAACAAAGTCCCCCGCGGCGTGTTGCTTCGGTGGACGACACCTCCGGAGCCGACGGCTACCGCGACCAAAGTCCCCCGCGGCGTGTTGCTTCGGTGGACGACACCTCCGGCGCCGAGCGCGGCCGCCGCAAAGTCGCCCGCGGCGTGTTGCTTCGTGGACGACCGCGACCAAAGTCGCCCGCGGCGTGTTGCTTCGTGCACGACCGCGACAAAAGTCCCCCGCGGCGTGTTGCTTCGTGGACGAACGCGACCAGAGTCCCCCGCGGCGTGTTGCTTCGGTGGACGACACCTCCGGAGCGGACGGCGACCGCGAACAAAGTCCCCCGCGGCGTGTTGCTTCGGTGGACGACACCTCCGGAGCGGACGGCGACCGCGACCAAAGTCCCCCGCGGCGTGTTGCTTCGGTGGACGACACCTCCGGAGCCGACGGCTACCGCGACCAAAGTACCCCGCGGCGTGTTGCTTCGGTGGACGACACCTCCGGAGCCGACGGCTACCGCGACCAAAGTCCCCCGCGGCGTGTTGCTTCGGTGGACGACACCTCCGGAGCCGACGGCTAACGCGACCAAAGTCCCCCGCGGCGTGTTGCTTCGTGGACGACCGCGACCAAAGTCGCCCGCGGCGTGTTGCTTCGTGGACGACCGCGACAAAAGTCCCCCGCGGCGTGTTGCTTCGTGGACGAACGCGACCAAAAGTCGCCCGCGGCGTGTTGCTTCGTGGACGACCGCGACAAAAGTCCCCCGCGGCGTGTTGCTTCGGTGGACGACACCTCCGGAGCCGACGGCTACCGCGACCAAAGTCCCCCGCGGCGTGTTGCTTCGGTGGACGACACCTCCGGGGCGGACGGCGACCGCGACCAAAGTCCCCCGCGGCGTGTTGCTTCGGTGGACGACACCTCCGGAGCGGACGGCGACCGCGAACAAAGTCCCCCGCGGCGTGTTGCTTCGGTGGACGACACCTCCGGAGCCGACGGCTACCGCGACCAAAGTCCCCCGCGGCGTGTTGCTTCGGTGGACGACACCTCCGGCGCCGAGCGCGGCCGCCGCAAAGTCGCCCGCGGCGTGTTGCTTCGTGGACGACCGCGACCAAAGTCGCCCGCGGCGTGTTGCTTCGTGCACGACCGCGACAAAAGTCCCCCGCGGCGTGTTGCTTCGTGGACGAACGCGACCAGAGTCCCCCGCGGCGTGTTGCTTCGGTGGACGACACCTCCGGAGCGGACGGCGACCGCGAACAAAGTCCCCCGCGGCGTGTTGCTTCGGTGGACGACACCTCCGGAGCGGACGGCGACCGCGACCAAAGTCCCCCGCGGCGTGTTGCTTCGGTGGACGACACCTCCGGAGCCGACGGCTACCGCGACCAAAGTCCCCCGCGGCGTGTTGCTTCGGTGGACGACACCTCCGGGGCGGACGGCGACCGCGACCAAAGTACCCCGCGGCGTGTTGCTTCGGTGGACGACACCTCCGGAGCCGACGGCTACCGCGACCAAAGTCCCCGCGGCGTGTTGCTTCGGTGGACGACACCTCCGGCGCCGAGCGCGGCCGCCGCAAAGTCCCCCGCGGCGTGTTGCTTCGTGGACGACCGCGACCAAAGTCGCCCGCGGCGTGTTGCTTCGTGGACGACCGCGACAAAAGTCCCCCGCGGCGTGTTGCTTCGTGGACGAACGCGACCAAAAGTCGCCCGCGGCGTGTTGCTTCGTGGACGACCGCGACAAAAGTCCCCCGCGGCGTGTTGCTTCGGTGGACGACACCTCCGGAGCCGACGGCTACCGCGACCAAAGTCCCCGCGGCGTGTTGCTTCGGTGGACGACACCTCCGGGGCGGACGGCGACCGCGACCAAAGTCCCCGCGGCGTGTTGCTTCGGTGGACGACACCTCCGGAGCCGACGGCTACCGCGACCAAAGTCCCTCGCGGCGTGTTGCTTCGTCGACGACACCTCCGGCGCTCCTCACCGGTTCGTGACGCAAGTCCCTCGCGGCGTGTTGCTTCGGTGGACGACACCTCCGGCGCCGAGCGCGGCCGCCGCAAAGTCCCCCGCGGCGTGTTGCTTCGTGGACGACCGCGACCAAAGTCGCCCGCGGCGTGTTGCTCCGTGGACGACCGCGACAAAAGTCCCCCGCGGCGTGTTGCTTCGTGGACGAACGCGACCAAAGTCGCCCGCGGCGTGTTGCTTCGTGGACGACCGCGACAAAAGTCCCCCGCGGCGTGTTGCTTCGGTGGACGGCACCTCCGGAGCCGACGGCTACCGCGACCAAAGTCCCCCGCGGCGTGTTGCTTCGGTGGACGACACCTCCGGCGCCGAGCGCGGCCGCCGCAAAGTCCCCGCGGCGTGTTGCTTCGTGGACGACCGCGACCAAAGTCGCCCGCGGCGTGTTGCTTCGTGGACGTCCGCGGCAAAAGTCCCCCGCGGCGTGTTGCTTCGGTGGACGACACCTCCGGAGCCGACGGCTACCGCGACCAAAGTCCCCGCGGCGTGTTGCTTCGGTGGACGACACCTCCGTGGCGGACGGCTACCGCGACCAAAGTCCCCCGCGGCGTGTTGCTTCGGTGGACGACACCTCCGTGGCGGACGGCGACCGCGACCAAAGTCCCCCGCGGCGTGTTGCTTCGGTGGACGACACCTCCGGGGCGGACGGCGACCGCGACCAAAGTCCCTCGCGGCGTGTTGCTTCGTCGACGACACCTCCGGCGCTCCTCACCGGTTCGTGACGCAAGTCCCTCGCGGCGTGTTGCTTCGGTGGGCGACACCTCCGGCGCCGAGCGCGGCCGCCGCAAAGTCCCCCGCGGCGTGTTGCTTCGTGGACGACCGCGACCAAAGTCGCCCGCGGCGTG
>NW_020825080.1:0-40906 GCF_003672135.1 Ooceraea biroi
CGTGCGTTTCCGCACTGTAGGCTCGTTAGTTGGTTGCACACACACACAAACCCAATGACCGAAACTGAGGTAGCTGCGTAAAATTTATAGTCGCTGAATTATGATCAAATCGGCTTGGTGGTCAAAAATAAAATAAATCGTAATTCAAGCACACAAAATACATATATTCTAAATAAAATGAATTTGGAAATACAATTGTTCTTACAAAATTTAAGTTAACTACTACGGTATTAATGCTAACGTCTAACTCTAAGATAACTCTGAAGTACTAGTATTGAAAAATATTCTAAGTCGAGATACGAAGGTTGAAAAAAATATTCTAAGTCAAGATACGAAGATTGAAAAATATTCTAAGTCAAGATACGAAGATTGAAAAATATTCTAAGTCGAAATACGAAGGAATGGAAAAGTTCTAAGTTCGAAATACGAAGGTTGAAAAAATATTCTAAGTCAAGATACGAAGATTGAAAATATTCTAAGTCGAAATACGAAGGAATGGAAAAGTTCTAAGTTCGAATTAGAGATTGAAATAGAAAAAGGCTAACCGTGGGCCTTGAGTGTCGAGTGAACCTCTTGGTTCGGAGTCGCGAGTCGAACTGAACTTTTCCGGTCCTGCACTGAGGTCCTTTGTTTTCGCGGCTCGGTGCTGCGGCGGTTCGGTAGTGGGGGTCCCCTCTCTCGTGAGAGTGGGTTGGAGAAGTGGGACGTCCCTCGGAAGTAGGAGTACCGACAAAATGGCGGTTCCGAGGTGCGTCTTGTGCGCGTCGTTCGGACCGTTGAGAGAAAGAGAAAGTTCGATTTTACCGGGACGTGACACTCCCCCTTAGAAAAAATGTTGGATGTTATGATCCAGCATTTTCCGAATATCCTAACATTTCCGTCTCGCTGTTTGCGTATATACTCTTAAAGTCTAGCGCTTTTATGTTTTAATTCTTAAGGTCTACCGCTTGCTTGCAAGTATTTATTCAGTTCACCATAATCTCTTATCATGATAGTGTTTTCTTTTTCGTTTTCACCACTGCCACTGTTCACTAGCTCTTTTTCCGGCACTAATGGCTGCATCTCGTGTTTCGGGGCCTCCACGTCTGCTTCTTTACCGGCTTCGGTGTCTATCCGTGCGCCGAGGTGGAGGAGAAGGTGTGTGATTGAGCTCCAGATGGCGCCCAACAGGTGAAGGCTCATCCGTAGATGGAGTGGAGTGCGTATCCGCGTATGATTTGAGTCAACGACTAAGTTTGAGTAGTCTTACTATTAGTATGATTGCGAGCACTCCCGCGCTGGCTGATCCGAATGTGATGAAACCTTTCCAAAGGCGTTCTCCAGTGCTCTCCGCTATTTTCTCCAATGATTTTCGTCCAACATATTGTACAGTGATATTGTGTTTGCGGTATCGCGTGGCCCATTGCTCCTGAGCGAGCGTGTTTAGTGTGGACGGTTTCTCGACAGGAAACATTATGTGTCCCGTGTCGATTCAGATCGTCGTGGAATAGATTGCACTCGTGGCTAGGGCCAGGGCTTATGTAATTCCCTTGGGGCCTGAATGGCGGCTCGATCCGTTGGGGCAGTGCTCTACCGGTCGCGCATCAGTTTGTACCAGGAATCGTGGCATCCGCGAACATGGTGCGGGAGAAGTTCGATTGCATCTTTCCGTGTTCCCACTTCAGAGTATCCGTGATCTCGGACAGCAAAGTAGGATACGTGAGTGTATTACTGGCAACTCGTTGTAACAATGGTCGTCTGGGACTCGGCATGGCCACTGGACGCACGTTTATTATGTATATGACTCGCCAGACGAACCATTGTTACAACGAGTTGCCAGTAATACACTCAAACGTATCCTACTTCTTGTCGCCGAGATCACGGATACTCCTGAAGGTGGAACACCGAAAGATTGCAACGAACTTCTCCCCACCATGTTCCGGATGCACGATTCCTGGTACAAACTGATGCCGCGACCGGTAGAAGCACTGCCGCCGCCAACGATCGAGCCGCTTACCAGGCCCAAGTGGAAATACATAAGCCCCTCGGCCCTAGCCACGAGTGGCATCTATTCCACGGACGATCTGAATCGACTACGGACCACATAATGTTTCCTGTCGAGAAACCGTCCACACTAAACACGCTCGCTCAGGGAGCAATGGGCCACGCGATACCCGCAAACACAATATCACTGTACAATATGTTGGACGAAAAATCATTGGAGAAAATAGCGGAGAGCACTGGAGAACGCCTTTGGAAAGGTTTCATCACATTCGGATCAGCCAGCGCGGGAGTGCTCGCAATCATACTAATAGTAAGACTACTCAAACTAGTCGTTGACTCAATCATACGCGGATACGCACTCCACTCCATCTACGGATGGAGCCTTCACCTGTTGGGCGCCATCTGGAGCTCAATCACACACCTTCTCCTCCACCTCGGCGCACGGATAGACACCGAAGCCGGTAAAGAAGCAGACGTGGAGGCCCCGAAACACGAGATGCAGCCATTAGTGCCGGAAAAAGAGCTAGTGAACAGTGCAGTGGTGAAAACGAAAAAGAAAACACTATCATGATAAGAGATTATGGTGAACTGAATAAATACTTGCAAGCAAGCGGTAGACCTTAAGAATTAAAACATAAAAGCGCTAGACTTTAAGAGTATTATACGCAAACAGCGAGACGACAATGTTAGGATATTTCGGAAAATGCTGGATCATAACATCCAACATTTTCTTCTAAGGGGGGAGGTGTCACGTCCCGGTAAAAATCGAACTTTCTCTTTTCTCTCAACGGTCCGAACGACGCGCACAAGACGCACCTCGGAACCGCCATTTTGTCGGTACTCCTACTTCCACGAGGGACGTCCCACTCTCCAACCCACTCTCACGAGAGAGGGGACCCCCACTACCGAACCGCCGCAGCACCGAGCCGCCGAAAACAAAGGACCTCAGTGCAGGACCGGAAAAGTTCAGTTCGACTCGCGACTCCGAACCAAGAGGTTCACTCGACACTCAAGGCCCACGGTTAGCCTTTTTCTATTTCAATCTCTAATTCGAACTTAGAACTTTTCCATTCCTTCGTATTTCGACTTAGAATATTTTTCAATCTTCGTATCTTGACTTAGAATATTTTTTCAACCTTCGTATTTCGAACTTAGAACTTTTCCATTCCTTCGTATTTCGACTTAGAATATTTTTCAATCTTCGTATCTTGACTTAGAATATTTTTCAATCTTCGTATCTTGACTTAGAATATTTTTTTCAACCTTCGTATCTCGACTTAGAATATTTTTCAATACTAGTACTTCAGAGTTATCTTAGAGTTAGACGTTAGCATTAATAACCGTAGTAGTTAACTTAAATTTTGTAAGAACAATTGTATTTCCACCAATTCATTTTATTTAGAATATATGTATTTTGTGTGCTTGAATTACGATTTATTTTATTTTTGACCACCAAGCCGATTTGATCATAATTCAGCGACTATAAATTTTACGCAGCTACCTCAGTTTCGGTCATTGGGTTTGTGTGTGTGTGCAACCAACTAACGAGCCTACAGTGCGGACAACGCACGTTGGTCTTCATTCCGCTGAGCTGACAGTCTTACAGTGCGGACAACGCACGGGACGGTCACTCGGTAACGAATCCCTTTCCGCACCACTCTCATCACAAGGTACACCCTATCTGAGGCGCGCACGTTTTTAACATTAACTTTTGCATAAATGACGAAGTTCTAATGCCGAAAACGAGACGAGGAGGAAAGAAACACCGAGCAAGACGTTTAGCTCGTATATTTTCTAACTTAGAGTCAGTGAACACCGTTGTCTCGCAGTATTACGGCATCGAGCCTCACTACATTGACCCAGAGTACGAGGCACTTTTCCGACCACGCGACCGTGACACTAACAGGAATAACAATAATTCGATCACAACGCGACTCACGAAACCGAGAGTGACCAGCCACTCTGTCGTATCACATCGAGTGATTCTAATCACGAACGGAAGCAACGAAGCCACGTGGGCAACGAGACTGGTCCCCATTTCATGCAACCTGCGGTACCCTCTGTGCCAAGATATTCCCGAGGGGGACCCTCGCCGAACTCATTACGATAGGCTGGCACAAGAGATCAAGGTACAGCGCTGGATCGAGAGTAACCAAGAACCCCTGGGTAAGTGAAATTATCATACTATTACCTCTCAACTTACACCGGCCTAATGATAAATTAATGAAGTTATCGACTCAGTCAAGTTAAAATTCAGAATATTACTACAGCTTTCTAATGATAAGTTAATGAAAGTAACTCATTCAAAGTAAAGGTCAGAACAGTATTGCAGTCGTCCATTAATGATCTAATGAGGTTGATTCATTTTCATACAACCCGATGGCACTTTGCGTGATCACGCGCGGATACAAAGACGTCGAAACACAAGCCGCGTTATGCGAACAATGCACATCGTCACGAATCGGACCCATCTATCATAACGCGTACGCGAAAACGGAGACTCATAAATTGAACATCGGGCCCCGTGTGATTGATGTAATCTGTACCTATTGTTCCGCACAATTAACGACCTACCGACCGGTCCATAGATGCACGCGTTGTTATAACGAAATGATCGGTTTAATTAGGGGGAAGTAAATTCGAATAAATTCGCCATCGGCCACCCCTTTTTTTTGAACCGAAATTTTTCACAAAGAGCGACCCTGGCACCCTTCCGCGAGAACTGCACTCTTGGCGAAATCACTCTGATCACGAGTATCCCCGGGTAGAATCCTCGGATTCGGTAACCCGAAACAGTGATCTAGTCCCGTGCTACACGTCCGAGTCCTGCATTCTTTGCAGCCGCGATTAGCCGGGACGTAACACTAGCTAGCGTAAATTCGCTAACTAAGCGTAAAATATAACGTAGAGCCAGTGAAGTTTGAGTTATTACCAAAGTCTGATTGACTTATTCTTGTGCTGCTACATCATCAAATGCTTCCTGACCTGAGGGTTAGATTTGTGCGAACGCTTGTGAGTAGATTTATTTAATTATTTTATACTCGCTGCTCTTATGGAACGTTATACTTGTACTCCATATACATACTACACATTTTGACAGATTTATAAAGTTTCAATACATTATTATATTTACAGTTACTTAATATTTTCGAATTATAATTAGTTGTGAAACAATTACTGGCCTGAGGGTTCAGATTTATATGACATTTGCGAATAAAATTATTTCAAGTAACACATATATTCATATTGTAACCAACTTCTATATTACACTTGAATTTAGTAATAAACTTTTGATTAATTTAATTGTTCATTAAATATACCCTTCAATTATTATTGTTTAATCATTGAGAATAATGTTAATGGTACAACAGTTGCAATTAACCATAATTTAACTTTAACTTTTGTTCAGAATCGCTCGCCAGCGTAAATTCGCAGCGAAGCGTCATCCTATATTGAATATATAGTGCATGAATGCATTAATTATATCAATTTATTTGTGCGAGGCATACCCATTTATTTCAATTATATTTAAAGCGTTAAATCGCTTTTTCCCTTTTGAATACCATTAACAGCGACTTCATTCGCTGTGAGTTATCCTTTGAAAACAGTCGAGAGCGAACATTCGCTTCCATACCTGTCATATACCACGGCGTGTATAGCCGCCATTTTCTCATCCTTTAGCTCGGTATACGAACATATATGCCTCATTACACAATTAAGTCGTATTTAATATTTAAGTGAATTAAAATCAAATCATACCATTATTTGAAGGATAATTCGATTATAAACATTAATTTAACATTTGCATTACAAGTTTATTACATTTGTGTACTTAAATCAAGTGAGCATGGTAAAAAGTTCGACTCACACTAGTGACAATTACGCTAGTGACAATTACGCTACTGACAATATTAAGGAATTGCTGACTTACCATAAGGCAGTGCACGGTGAATTAATAACTTTAATTGTGGTTACAGTATATCACTAACAAGATTTAAGTTTAATAACTCACACTAGTGACAATAGTACGACTTACGCTAGTGACAATTACGCTAGTGACAATTACGCTAGTGACAATATTAAGGAATTGCTGACTTACCATAAGGCAGTGCACGGTGAATTAATAATTTTAATCTTGGTTACAGTATATCACTAACAAGATTTAAGTTTAATAAATTACATAATTTTCGTTTATTGTATTGTTAAGCACGAACATAGATTCATTCGTCTGACCAATTCTTTATGTATACTACGTCTGACCAAATCATTATATATTCTACCTGATACATTCAATTTAGTCACAGGAGGTATATTTTATTTAATTACCAAATAAAGCATTACGAAATTATGAATAACAGTTAATAACGAATTAGAATCTATATTAATTTGTTTTAAATCATTATTTTATTCTTCAACTCCATCACCGTGTATGAGCATAAAAGTACTCGTCTCCTTACTTTGTGTTACATTCCACTTAAAGAAAGGCATAGTAACCTGCCTACTTTCCTTTTGAGATATTTTATTTTATCAATCCTTTGCATATGAGCATTATTATTGCTCATCCTTTTCATTTTTCCATTAGTAAGAGCGAAGCGACGCCCTTATTTCCATATTATACCACTGTCATACACTACACAGCGACATAACGCTACGATTTTCTTTTCAATATTTTCCTATTCTTATACCATAATTTTGTTGAAGAAATAAGAGAGATAATAATTTAAATTCAGTTTTCATATATTAGATAATAGAGAGATATCAAGTTACAATCAATATTGATTACAATATTTTCCTTTTGACAATCACGATTTCATCACCGTAAGAGTTAATCGCAAGCTCTCTCCATTCCCGGGTAAAGTCGGTGTATGCAGATTGACCCATAATCAAAAGAGAGCACCTGAAATCAAATCACCTGAGGGATAGATTTGGGACAGGTACCTGATCGTCTACATTCTCACTTCCCCGGACGTGACACCAGCACCAGTAAAACGTATCCACAGATTATGAGGAATGAAGTAACTCATGCATGTCTTATATAATTACATTCCTCTCTGCATCCATCCAACTTTAACATCATGCAATCTTCCGCCACCATTCTATCGTAAAAAGAACAGAAATCAATAAAATAGCGTGCAAAATGTTACGAAGAAGAATGTAGATATAAAATTATTTTACACATTGCGTGTAAGCAGGTAAAAGATTATTATATTGTAAAAATTCTAAACTTACTAAACCAACTTTTTCATTATTTTCTTTTCTTGTCTCCTTTTATTTCTAATGTTCTTTTTCGATAATAAGAAACTAACCAACGAAAATAATAATCACTATTGATAGGTTATCAACATAACCAAAAAATAGTAACAACACTCGCGACACTAACGCCAGAAAGGAGGCTTGAAGTGTAGTCATTAAAATTATTGACTCGCTGTCGATATTTGTTTATATCACAATAGTTGACGTAACTCAAGTTGGAGCTGCTGCGACTTTCACACATGGCGCGAGACATTATCGTGCCTCTTGATTAGCCAATGTCTCTATCCAATGAAGGACGTTCTGTAGCACATTTCTTCTCCCCTTCCGCTTTACCCCTGTGACGTCCTGACGTCCACCTCACACCCATTTTTAATTTTTTTTTTATTTACAATATTAATTATTAATGTATAACCGCTGATAGTTATTTTTGAGTGTTATTGATACTTACCATTTTTGCTTCACTACTTATTATTAACCACAGGCTTACGTAGAGTGGTCTGTTATTAGTCTAACCAAGAATATTATTTACTTGGCAACCTAACCGACACATATATTATGTTAAAAGCTTTAGCTTGATACTAGTTTTAATATAAAAATATATGAAGTAATTATATTAACATATATAAAGGGAAAAGAAAATATTAAAAGGACAAAAACAATATATATGTATAACTTAGTTATTATGCTTTATGATAGATTTATTTAATTAATTTAGTCACGTATATATATATATATATATATATATATTTTCTGAAACATAAAAACACAAAAACATACATAAAATCAGTAAAATATATGAAAACAGTTTTATATACTCTAGCAGTTAAATAAAATAATTTTGAAACATTTATCATTAATAATTTGATAGATTTATAATATAATATTACGAGATTGATAATATTTAAGATCGTTTGAACTGTAATACCATGAAGGTTTTTATAGGTGTAGCAAAACCATTGAGCTACTTAATATTGTTTATTATATAAAAAGTATTAATGTTAGTTGTAATAATTGAAAGAATTAATTTAAAAATATATCTTATTATATGGTTATATAGCCATTGATAAGTATTACAAATTTGGCTTAATACATTTGGGTTATTGACAGGATAAAATATTTACTTATTGTTTATAACAAAGAAACAAATGGATTTGAAATGGATTTTATTATACTATAGTAAAGTCCTTTGCAACTAGGTAATTTTCGTTAAAACCAATAAGGTCGGTTATTATATAAAAACGGGAAATATCAATTAGTTATTTAAGACAAGAGTAAAAATAATGCCGGCGGAATTGAGTTTTATTAAGTGACGGTGTAGCTTTGATAGTTATTATAATTTACGGAGACATTTGGTGTTGATTGTTGTAGAAGGTCATAAGTTGTTATTAATAACAATTAAAAGATTAAATTTTGGAATTAATTTTATTATACAATGAAATAGTTTTGTGAGTGTAGTAAATATTATTACCACATTTGAAGTGATTTATCGTATAGAAAAATTAATATTATTTTTATAACATAAAAGGAGAAACATTTTATAAGTAAAAGAATGTAGAATATTTGTCTACAATCTTAGTCAAAAAGAAGTACGTATTTAAATTTACGAAATTGCAATAAAATTTTACTAAATTTTTTGGGTCTAAAATTTGAACCGTAAGGAAATAATTTGTTATAATTATATTGAAGCATCTAGGTCATAAGAGGAAACTAATAGGGACCTCAGATTTTGAAAATAATCATTTTTACGGAAGTGACCAACAACTTTTGGGAATCATCATTTTTAGCCAGGCTGATGGTACCTATGATGAAATTTTTCTTATCGCACCACGGGATCATTGAGAAACCACAAAAATTGCAAAGTCACTATTTGTTAAACAAATCAGCGTTATTTTTCACTATTTATAGTGTAGAAAGTTTTAATGAAATATTAATAGTTTAGAAGTTACAAAGTTAAAAACAATTAAAGTGAAAATCAATTAGTGAACAATTTAATATAAAAGGAAATAAGTTGTTTAACCCAAAAATATTAAGAAAAGAATAAATCGTTAATTAATTATGAATAAAAGTATATTACACATGGTATTACATTCATAGTAAGGATTATTGAATTTATTTAATGGAATATTTTATGTTACTGAGCATTAATTTAAGTATATAATTATTACGCATTTAATCTGTTAATAATTAAGTATATTAACAACACCATATACGAACACACTTATATATGTGCATATAACCCATAAAAGAATTATTGGTTATTTAAGATTTTATGAATTAATTAAGACTAACATTGTATTGGAATAATAATTTTATACGGTTTAATTATAATATTAAACCCGGCACACCAATAGTTGCTTTATTACTAATTTTATAATAACCAAAGAATAGACGTGCAAGTACATACACGTGTATATCTATATATATAGGCATCCCTATATATATAAGACAATTATTGGTTGAGTGAGATTTTATAAGTTTATTAGAATGGAATCTTGAAATAATAATTTTAGATGATTTAATTACATTATTAAAGGCTCATGATACCAATAACTGATTTTACAATAATTTATAATGATTATTATTTCACTGAATGCGTTATATTATTAAGTAGACGTATGCAGGGTCTTATAATAATTCATGCATCAGACTAGGAGCATATAAGATGCATATGTCAAGCGTTATAATTTTAAGAATTAAATTTGTGAGCATTACAGAATTATTTAAATATTAATTTGAATAAGACAGTGAACACAGCATTAAGTAACAAAGGAATAAAGATTTAAATTCACGAAGGAATATTATTTCATGATGACTAATTGTAAAAGACGGTGACTTGTCGGCACCTGATTGAAATAATAATCCAAGACCGCTGTCTTAATCAAAGGTTGAATGGATATCTCGAGCAAGACATATCGGCAGGAAGTTGCAGCTGCCATTTGATTCGGAGAAACTCCGGTTGATTAAAAAGCATAACAGATGAGCGATAATTCTGTACTGCGAATTTCATGTTGAACTTACGCGTCAAAATACGTTTATCTTTTGTAAGCGTTGAGCTCACCGTTGAGCTCATCGTCCCCACTAGACGCACCGTGAGACCAATCCCACCACTTAAGTTTTCGATCCCACCATAAGAATCTTCGAAAACGAAGAACCAATGAGTTAAGTGGGCAGAGCCTCCCTACTATTTTAGTTTTTGCTTTAACCGTAGCGTCCCCACTTATTGTAATCCCTTCTCGAGCTACAGGGACCCTGTCCCCACGCATCATAATTTTTGAGTATATAACGTGATGCAGCAGCCAGAGAATCACTCACACTTTTTACACACACCTTTTACACTGTACCTTTTTGACGACCCTTTTTAGACTACACTTACTTTTAATTAATTATTGGAGTCGCTAGCTAGCGTAAATTCGCTAACTAAGTGTAAAATATAACGTAGAGCCAGTGAAGTTTGAGTTATTACCAAAGTCTGATTGACTTATTCTTGTGCTGCTACATCATCAAGTGCTTCCTGACCTGAGGGTTAGATTTGTGCGAACGCTTGTGAGTAGATTTATTTAATTATTTTATACTCGCTGCTCTTATGGAACGTTATACTTGTACTCCATATACATACTACACATTTTGACAGATTTATAAAGTTTCAATACATTATTATATTTACAGTTACTTAATATTTTCGAATTATAATTAGTTGTGAAACAATTACTGGCCTGAGGGTTCAGATTTATATGACATTTGCGAATAAAATTATTTCAAGTAACACATATATTCATATTGTAACCAACTTCTATATTACACTTGAATTTAGTAATAAACTTTTGATTAATTTAATTGTTCATTAAATATACCCTTCAATTATTATTGTTTAATCATTGAGAATAATGTTAGTGGTACAACAGTTGCAATTAACCATAATTTAACTTTAACTTTTGTTCAGAATCGCTCGCCAGCGTAAATTCGCAGCGAAGCGTCATCCTATATTGAATATATAGTGCATGAATGCATTAATTATATCAATTTATTTGTGCGAGGCATACCCATTTATTTCAATTATATTTAAAGCGTTAAATCGCTTTTTCCCTTTTGAATACCATTAACAGCGACTTCATTCGCTGTGAGTTATCCTTTGAAAACAGTCGAGAGCGAACATTCGCTTCCATACCTGTCATATACCACGGCGTGTATAGCCGCCATTTTCTCATCCTTTAGCTCGGTATACGAACATATATGCCTCATTACACAATTAAGTCGTATTTAATATTTAAGTGAATTAAAATCAAATCATACCATTATTTGAAGGATAATTCGATTATAAACATTAATTTAACATTTGCATTACAAGTTTATTACATTTGTGTACTTAAATCAAGTGAGCATGGTAAAAAGTTCGACTCACACTAGTGACAATAGTACGACTTACGCTAGTGACAATTACGATAGTGACAATTACGCTAGTGACAATTACGATAGTGACAATTACGCTAGTGACAATATTAAGGAATTGCTGACTTACCATAAGGCAGTGCACGGTGAATTAATAACTTTAATTGTGGTTACAGTATTTAAGTTTAATAACTCACTCTAGTGACAATAGTACGACTTACGCTAGTGACAATTACGCTAGTGACAATTACGCTAGTGACAATATTAAGGAATTGCTGACTTACCATAAGGCAGTGCACGGTGAATTAATAATTTTAATCTTGGTTACAGTATATCACTAACAAGATTTAAGTTTAATAAATTACATAATTTTCGTTTATTGTATTGTTAAGCACGAACATAGATTCATTCGTCTGACCAATTCCTTATGTATACTACGTCTGACCAAATCATTATATATTCTACCTGATACATTCAATTTAGTCACAGGAGGTATATGTTATTTAATTAACAAATAAAGCATTACGAAATTATGAATAACAGTTAATAACGAATTAGAATCTATATTAATTTGTTTTAAATCATTATTTTATTCTTCAACTCCATCACCGTGTATGAGCATAAAAGTGCTCGTCTCCTTACTTTGTGTTACATTCCACTTAAAGAAAGGCATAGTAACCTGCCTACTTTTCTTTTGCGATATTTTATTTTATCAATCCTTTGCATTTGAGCATTATTATTGCTCATCCTTTTCATTTTTCCATTAGCAAGAGCGAAGTGACGCCCTTATTTCTATATTATACTATTGTCATACACTACACAGCGACATTACGCTACGACTTCCTTTTCCAATATTTTCCTATTCTTATACCATAATTTTGTTGAAGAATTAAAAGAGATAACAATTTAAATTCAGTTTTCATTTATTAGATAATAGGGAGATACCAAGTTACAATCAAATATTGATTACAATATTTTCCTTTTGACAATCACGATTTCATCACCGTAAGAGTTAATCGCAAGCTCTCTCCATTCCCGGGTAAAGTCGGTGTATGCAGATTGACCCATAATCAAAAGAGAGCACCTGAAATCATATCACCTGAGGGATAGATTTGGGACAGGTACCTGATCGTCTACATTCTCACTTCCCCGGACGTGACACCCCTTGCCCACACTTGACGATGATGATGGAGAAAACGGAGTTTCTTAATCGTAAAATCGTCACATTCGAACTTTGAATTGCAATATTTCCGTTTGTAGGACACGTAGAAGAAAAATGAAAACACTTTTCTTATGCAAATCGAACCCAAGCTATCCATTGAGCCTACTCTGAACTTGATCCCTTCAGCGGTTATTGAGATCTAATAATCTGAGTGTCTGCGAAAGCGTCGCTTCGCGTAACAGTACACGGTCGGTCTCGCTGCGCATATACTTGGCGCGAGACACTACCATGTCTCTAGATATACAACTTAAGGATACATTTGCCCTTGTCGGGTCAAAAAAATCGATTATTTTGTTTTTACATATTTTGAAAGATAGAGGTCTTAAGAATGTGTCACGTCCACCGCTACCGCAGAATTAAAAATTTCCTTTTTACAATAACAATCTCCAGCGTTAGACTATATATAGTAATAATTGCGAGCGCTAGATCATAAGGAAAAACACTTGAACAAATCCCAACGCCATTGGCCAAGTATTTGCACTAGTTCGAAAATAGACCAATCAGAAGCTGTTACATATCACTAACACTATTGGACAAAACTTGGGAATTGGGCAAGTTCCTAGAGTAAGGTTTGGACAAGTTACTAAAATCCTAGTTCGGAACTAGACCCATCAGACGACGCTAGTTGTAACTAACGTCACCAGCCCTAGTTCCTAGTTACAACTCGGAACGCCACCCGACGGAAACTAGACAACACAAATCTCCGACTATATACTCGGAACATCCGCCGCGATCGCTCTCTTGTGCAGCAGCCGTCGTCGAGGTAACACCTCCAAACCTTCCTCACATCCCTTCGGGGTCTAGTGTTAGATTCTATTTTCATTATTAACCTCAAAGTTTTAGCGCGAATCAACCTACAACCAAGTTCCATTTATTCAACCATTATTATATCGACTACTATCATTACTATTATTTGTAACTAATAATTAAGCGTTTATAGATATCGCTACATTATCGTAGATTCTTTTATATTTTTCATAACGTATGTAAACTCGACTTCTCCTTTCGAGAGTATTCAATTATACATATTAATAATTGTAATCACTGTTTATTTAATTTTCTCATCCATTCTTCCCATTTCCTTCAGCGAACGTAGTAATAAATAAGTGTGCGCGTTTTAAAATACGAAGTTGTGGTGCGTATTACAAACGATCTACCACGAGAAGGACGACCACGAGGCAGCTAACCTCCAAATCCAGTAGACGCACGCTACGCTAGAGTTTTAACCTCCAAGACATGTGGCCAGCAACGGTGAGTACAACTTATATTTACATTTAAGCCCACTGCTATAGTGTTGCTTACGTAATTTAAACCATTAATTATTCACTTTGGTCGTGCCACCTTACTTATTATTCGAGCCACGTGTTGTCGTGAGATATAACCTCAACGTCTAACCTCAACGTGTATTATTCGAGCCACGTGTTCGTCGGGAAACATAACCTCTCCTCGGGCGAATAACGCTCATTTCTCGAGCGGACACTCGCTCACTACGACCGAATTCCCCGAGGAAATGGAGTTTGTTTAATAAATTTACCGAAGTAGCGTAAGCTAACCAACTGTATGCATATTTCTTTTACCTTACCCCTCTCCCCCCTATACCCTACGACAAATCGAAGAGCGAACATCGCTTCTTGGGGCATGCACCGCCCTTCCTGCCCCGGTCAGCTTAACAGACTTACTTATCCCGGAAGCGGGCGCAATAACGTGTGATGTGCCGCTTCATAACGCGTAGATTTAGCCTCTCCCGACCTCCTCCTCCCATACTGGATCATCAATTGCGGACCACCGCCACTTCGTGTATGAAGTATTCGGCCTACTTCCATCCAGAGTCTAGAAACTTGTTCTGTCGGAACTGCTATACCAACGCCATTTCCACTTCAGAGAAATTGAGTTGCGAGCTAATACAGAAGCACGATTTAGTGGTAGGATTCACACGATACATTCCTACGTGCCACGATTGCAGAAGTAACCTTGCGTCTTACTCTCCGGTGCTAAGCTGCGATACCTGTGCACTCGAATATTCGGCACTGCTCAGTTTGTTACAGGCAGCCGGTGAAAGTATTCTTGATTTCCCCGACCCGACCGTGGTGCGGGTACAGGGCGACGAAATAAGCACTCTAGCTCTTGCACCTGGCGATAACTAGACCCGTTTCCCTCTACGAAATTACTCCGATCGCGGTATCCCCGGGAAGAATTCTCGGATTCGTTAATACCCGAAAACAGCGATCCAGCCCCGTGTCATTGCCCGAGTTAATCAACAACCGCGGCCGACCGGGACGTAACATAATTTGGTGACAGCGGTGGGATACGAGAAAATTTCGTAATGGAAACGCGTTCTAAAACACCCAAGATGTTAACGGAAGCGGAAATAGAGGAGCTTCAGGCTCAGGTACGTAAGAAGGAAATACAGTTACGGGAACAATCCTCCGCTCTAGAGGAACAAAAACGCGAATTTCTCAACCTAAAAGAATCCACTGAACGCGATTTGAAAAACATCCAACTAGGGCTTCAAAAAAAGGAAGCCGAGTTGGAAAGACGAGGGTTGACATTAGACGAGCACAACCCAACGAACGACACGGACTCTATCGACGACGCACTCCGCGAGAATGCCGAACTGAGACAAGAATTAGCGCGATTACGTGCAGCCGTAATACCTGAACCTACACCCCTATCCCAAATACCTTCCCATGCGAACACCATGCGATACTTTACTACACCAAATGCGCAGGCATCGCAAGAATCCTCCTTCGACTCCCCGACACCGCGAGTACACTTCCGCGAGATCCTAGAAGCAGTACCGCATTTCGATGGTTATAACATTACGGTGACACAGTTCATTCGAGCATGCCGTCGCGCTCGCGAGACCGTACCCGCATCCTCCGAAATCAGCCTCACGCGTATGCTAGTAAACAAACTACGCGGACGCGCTTATTCCGCTGTGGATGGAGTTCCTTGTAACACAGTAACGCAGCTTGCTGACTTGTTGAACCGCGTATTCGGAAAAAGGAAAACTGTACGCCAGTACCACGGAGACCTATCTTACATTTACTGGAAACCTAGCGAACACATTCTTGACTACATCGACCGTGTAAAAGACCTCCATTCCTGCATACTCGACGCGGAACGACATGAGTATGGAAGTTTAACAAGGACTAAGGCCACCGAAATCGGTGCCGAGGTAGCCGAAGCCTTCTGCAAAGGGTTGCCGCCGGATTTTCGCATGCAGTTGTCCGACGGGCATTACAGGCAACCCCTCGAAGCATACTCTCGCGCAATCGATTTAGCTAAGCAAAGAGAGTTAGACAAGGAAAGATTCGAACCACGACGTAACGATAGACCAACGGAAGAATACCGCGCACGTACCAACATTCAACCTATAACATACACAAACCAAACACGTGAACACCGCGGTAACAGAAACCCTTCGCCACAAAGGCTCGCCAGATATGGACACCGCCAGGAAGGTCCCGTCATAAACAAATATCGGGACGGCCCTACCATAAACAGATACCGGGAAGCCCCTATCGCCAATAAACATCGAGAAGACCAACCGTGCAGGGACCATACACGTGCAACCCCAGAGAAAAAATGGTGCCGTTATTGTAAAAACGTTGGACACGAGATAGAGGAATGCCGGAAGCGGCAATATAACAATTCACAACGCGAATCGGGAAACGCATCTCGCCCCTCGGGTCAGAAGGACGAAGCCCGAGCGGGACCATCGAGAGAACCTCACCGTCCGATCCGAATCACCGAATCCGAGCCGATGGAGAGATCAGAGTCGCCGTGCTAAATCCAACGGACTTTATATACGCTCCTACCATTTTCATTAAGGCAGAGGGGCTCATGGATGAAACATCCTTCATGATCGACACCGGCGCCGCGCCGAATCTCGTAAAGAAACGTAATCTCCACCCCGAGGTCAAGATTGATTCAAAAGCATACGTTCACCTTAGCGGTATATGCGATGACAGAATCAAATCGCTCGGGTCCGTGACAGTCAAATTCATGGGGCAGGAAATCAAATTACAAGTAGTAGAGGATATATTTCCGATCACGCAAGAAGGAATCCTAGGATCTGACTTTTTGCGCGACGCGGTAAATCTAGATTATAAAAAGCGGATCTTACAGTGGCAGGGGATACACATCCCTTTCATCATAAACGAAACGGTAACGATCCCAGCCAGATCGCGTACTGTCTTCCCGCTTAGAATCAAGAACTCCGAAGTTCAACAGGGTTACCTCCCTCGAATTCAAATCAGCGACCACGTTTACTTAGGTGACGCTCTGGTCACGAACCGTAATGGACAAGCACACGTTTGCGTCATTAATACGGACGGAGAAAGCTGCGACATTCTTTTACCAGACGTCGAAATACAAGAGATCGACTCAGTCTCCTTATCGCCCCCGTCGCAAACCTTCAACTTCCTGAGACAGGAAGCGGAAAACAAAACAAACGAACCGCTGCCTTCACCGCCTCTAAACCAAAGGCCCCCGAGTCCCCTCGGTAAATACGGGCCGAGTAATAAAGCGATAAAACGAATCCTGACCGTGGGACCTCGGGGCTTGCAAAACAAAATACACGCGGTACCGACAAGGAAAATAGCCGCAATAAACGGTCTCAGAACCCCGGACGAGGACGCGCGTATCAATAGGATAAAAGAACTCCTCCGACTTGACCATCTGAACGAAGAGGAACGAAAACATGTATTGGATCTAATCTCGGAATACCCCGACATTTTTCGAATCCCCGAAGATAAACTCGGTCATACGAACGTCACTGCTCACAAAATCCCAACAACCAACAACATCCCGATACATACCAAACAGTACCGGTTCCCGCCAATTCACAAGGAAGAAATAGACAAACAAATCCAAGAACTCCTAGACAATGACATAATAAAACCATCTACCTCTCCATATAACTCCCCCGTATGGATTGTGCCCAAGAAACCCGACTCGAAGGGTAATAAACGTTGGCGCATGGTCATTGATTACCGTGCCTTAAACGAAAAAACAGTGGGCGACAACTTTCCATTACCTAACATCACAGAAATCCTCGACCAGCTAGGAAGCGCCAAATACTTCAGCGTTTTCGACCTAGCCTCAGGATTTCACCAAATACTGATGCATGAGTCCGACGCGCACAAAACGGCTTTTTCAACACCATACGGCCACTACGAATTTAAGCGAATGCCCTTTGGGCTCAAAAATGCGCCGGCGACGTTTCAAAGGCTCATGAATCTAGTACTGGAGGGCCTACAGGGTATCGAAGCATTCGTTTACCTGGACGATATTGTCATTTACTCCTGTTCGTTACAGGAACATTTTGTAAAATTCCGTAAACTAGCAGATAAGTTAAGAAGCGCAGGGTTGCAACTACAACCCGACAAGTGCGAATTCCTTCGCAGAGAGGTTACATACCTCGGACATGTAATTGGTGAGTCAGGAGTAAAACCGGACCCGAAAAAGATAGAGGCCGTGCAGAACTTTCCGAGACCATGCAATGCGAAAAATGTCAAACAATTCTTGGGCCTAGCGGGTTATTACCGTCGTTTCATTCCTAACTTTTCAAAAATAGCTAAACCGCTCACGAACCTCCTGAAAAAGGATATCGCATTTGTCTGGGAATCGGCGCAAGACAACGCATTTGTGCAATTGCGAGACGCTCTTTGTCGGGAACCCATCCTACAGTACCCTGACTTCACGAAACCTTTTGTCGTCACCACCGATGCATCGGGGGTAGCTATAGGCGGAATATTGAGTCAAGGAGCAATAGGAAAGGACTTACCGATAGCTTACACTTCGCGTCTATTGAATACAGCCGAACAAAACTATTCTACAATCGAAAAGGAACTGCTCGCTATTGTTTACAGCGTCAATTACTTTAGACCTTATGTATATGGCCGTAAGTTCACTCTGGTAACCGATCATAGGCCGCTAGTCTGGCTGCATTCCGTTAAAGACCCTACTTCAAGGCTCGTTCGATGGCGGTTGAAACTCGCCGAGTACGAGTATGAAGTTGTTTATAAAGCTGGAAGGATAAACGCTAACGCAGATGCTCTCTCTAGGAACCCGACCACCCAAAAGGTTCTCCCCCTCTCCGTATCCGAGAACTCCGATAATTCACTATTCCATGCCCCTTCTCCTCCAACGTTCCAGACCGACGAGACGCAGGAACAACCCGAAACCGAACCGACAGTATAGGAACCGAAATCGTTTCCTCCGGCGAGGAAACCGACAGCGACAGCGAAAGTGAGGGAGACGGCCCAATCTTTGATCCCATCGACGTACCTTTTCAACCAAATAGAGCCAGACTCATCGAAGTCCGAGATAACCTAACCACCAGAAAAGATAATATTGTAATCTTCATAACTCAGCAAGGATCACCGTGCGACAGGGGCGCGCGTAAATTGAAGGAAACCAATAAACTACCCGAGATAAAGGACGGAACGTTAGGACGAGCAAAAGTAACGAAAATCGGAGGCAAATACCTAATCGCATTGGTCATCAAAGATCGCGTATCAGCTATAACCCAGGTAGAAACCATAAAAGAGGCTCTACATTCGCTGTTAGACGTAACGATGGAATTAAATTTACAAACTGTCTCCATTTCTAAGGGGGATATTGAATCTGTGCCATGGAAAACGTTGCATAAACATCTAAAGAACGTGTTCTGCGACTCGCCTACCAGAATTATTGTTTGCTCGAATCAAATCACAGAGCCAGCCGACTCAGATAAAGCGCGCATCATCGCAGAAAATCACTCGACCGCGATAGGAGGACATAAAGGAGTGACAAAAACGTATAATCGAATTAAATATAAATACTTTTGGCCTCGCCTGAAGAGAGACGTACAGGAATTCATCCGGGACTGTAGAGACTGTCAACTAAAGAAACTGGTACGAGTAAAAACCCGTCAGCCCATGATATTGACGGACACCCCTGGTAACGCGTTCGATAAAATATCTATGGATATTATGGGTCCACTCCCGGTCACCAGGACAGGAAACAGTTACATCCTCACAATCCAGGATCTGCTCACTAAATACTCCCTTGCCATCCCCCTAAAACACGCAACTGCTGTTGATATAGCCGAAGCTTTCGTAAGCGAATTCGTATGCATCTATGGGGCCCCGCAAGCGCTCTTGACCGATCAAGGCACGAATTTCGTTAGTAGCCTCATGCGCAACATTGCGCGCAAGTTCCGGATTACTCAATACAAGACGACCGCGTACCGTCCGCAATCGAACGGGTCTATAGAACGGTCGCACCACGTTCTCTGGGAGTACCTAAAACAATTTACCAATAAGAATCACGAATGGGACGAACATTTGAAACTCGCTACGTTTTCCTATAATACAAGCGTGCACGAGGGTACTCAGTACACACCACACGAACTCGTGTTCGGAAAAATCGCACGCGCACCCTCCAGCGATGTACAACTAGAGAACGAACCAAATGTAGCGTACTCCGATTACCTCACAAGCCTCTTTGACAAACTTAGACATGCGCAAACAGCAGCCCGCGAAAATTTAATACAAGCTAAAATACGATCTAAGGAATACTATGATCGAAGGGCGAACCCTCGTGAATTCAAGGTGGGAGATAATGTCTACCTCCTGAAAGAACCGACGAAAGGGAAACTAGGGGACCAATATGTAGGTCCGTACCGAATCCGCGAAAAACTAGATAATCATAATGTTAAAATAGCGATAGATAAGATTAGGTCTAAAATTGTACACGAAGATAAGCTACGCGCCGCGAGGGAACAAACCCCCACCACCCGGCTAATAAATATAGTTATAAGGCACGCCGCCAGCGCTCCAGCACCAGTCGTGGCTAGCAATCAACATGGACACCACCACCGCCATCTTCCTGGGACTCTGCACCTTCATGAGTGCACCTGCATGCGCTCTCGTAGGATACGATTGCGCCGGGGAGGGGTTGAATATAACCTCTCTCTCCCTCACGGACATAGGAGGCTGCAGCCTGGAGGAACTGGAGCCCAATACAGAAGAAGTCTATGTGCAACTACTCCAATTAAATGAGTTTGACCACACTCAGGCGATTCAATGCAAAATTGAAATCGACCGGACCATTTACTACTGCGGGATGCATTCCCACGTGTCGGTAGTACATAATGGAAGACGCGAGTACATCAGGGAAACATCTGCCAGCACCTGCAAGAAACTGATGGAAACGGGATCGATCTTCCTGGGAAACAACGCACTGTTCACGGGAATTAAACCGAACTCCACCACGTCTCATAGCATCACCTTCGCCGGAACAATCGGGACGGACGGGCGATGCACAGGCACACAATTCAGTGACCCATACGGAACCTGGGACAATGCTGTAGTTCAAGCAACGGTCAAGATAACCACCAGAAGCTTCCAGATCCCCATCAAACACTCTTCTAACGAAGTAGTCTTGCCATCGGGAGTTCGTTGCAAATCCTCAGACGGGGAGTGTCGCGACGCCGATGGAACGGAAACGTACTGGACGGTGGTACCCAGCGATAGCTGCCATTTTAACCATTACGACGCCTTGTACGAAGGAACGGCGTACAAATTAACAGCGAAGCCAGGGCGAGAGGAGACCCCAACCATATACACAGTAACAACCAAGGAGACAACGTTCGCTCTGGCCAGAACCACAGATTTCAATCTCTGTGGGTACCGGATCATCCAAACGGAGCATCCGAAATTATTCATCCTGGAAACCCAGAGGGGACGCACCTTCAAAACACGAGCTAAAGTGTCGGTCGATAACTTAGATATTTTCACGTACGTGAACTCAAAATTCATCTACGTAGAAAAACACTTGAAGACTCAACTTACCCAGCTGTATCGGGACATCATGGAACAGAAATGCGCCCTCGAGAAACAGATTCTCGAGAATGCGCTCTCCCTTTCCAGCATCGCACCCGACGAGATGGCATTCCGCATAATGAGGGCACCTGGATACACAGCCGTTACAGCCGGGGAGGTTATCTACATCATTAAATGTGTACCAGTGGAATGTCGAGTCCGCCAAACTGAACATTGTTACAACGAGCTGCCGGTAACACATACCAATGCCTCGTACTTTCTATCGCCAAGGTCAAGGATTCTCCTCAAGGGAGGAACGATGAAGGACTGTAACGAGCTGCTTCCTTCCATGTTCAGGATGCACGACTCATGGTACCGAATGATGCCACGTCCAGTGGAAGCACTCCCGCCGCCAACTATCAAACCCTTGACGAAACCAAAATGGAAATACGTAAGCCCGTCAACTCTAGCCACAAGCGGCATATACTCATCAGAGGACTTGGACCGGCTACGGAACCACATTATGTTCCCAGTCGAAAAACCATCGATGGTAAACACCTTGGTACAAGGAGCAATGGGACAATCGATCCCAGCAGGAAGCGTGTCCCTCTACAACATGCTAGATGAAAAATCCCTAGCAAAAATAGCGGAAAACACGGCAGGCCGCCTCTGGAAAGGTTCACCTTCGGATCGGCCAGCGCAGGTGTACTCGCCATTCTCCTCATGATACGATTGGCAAAACTGGTGGTCGACTCCGTCATTCGCGGATACGCGCTTCACTCTATTTACGGGTGGAGCCTGCACCTCCTGGGAGCTATCTGGAGTTCCATCACTCACCTCCTCTTGTACCTAGGCGCACGGGGAGTTACCAAGGACGACGAAACGACGGACCCGGAGGCACCAAAGACGGAGATGCAACCGCTACGACAGAAAGAACAAAGCAGCAACCACGAACACAACAGCAAGGTGCTTGGTGAGAAAAAAACCATGATGACAAAAGACTATGGCGAACTTAACAAATATTTGCATAAGCTAGATGATAAGGATACTAAGAATATAGGAAATTAACCATGCGATGTCAAATCCACCATAACATTTACGGAAAATGTTGGAACAGGAACGTCCAACATTTCTTCTATGAGGGGAGGTGTCACGTCCACCGCTACCGCAGAATTAAAAATTCCTTTTTACAATAACAATCTCCAGCGTTAGACTATATATAGTAATAATTGCGAGCGCTAGATCATAAGGAAAAACACTTGAACAAATCCCAACGCCATTGGCCAAGTATTTGCACTAGTTCGAAAATAGACCAATCAGAAGCTGTTACATATCACTAACACTATTGGACAAAACTTGGGAATTGGGCAAGTTCCTAGAGTAAGGTTTGGACAAGTTACTAAATCCTAGTTCGGAACTAGACCCATCAGACGACGCTAGTTGTAACTAACGTCACCAGCCCTAGTTCCTAGTTACAACTCGGAACGCCACCCGACGGAACTAGACAACACAAATCTCCGGACTATATACTCGGAACATCCGCCGCGATCGCTCTCTTGTGCAGCAGCCGTCGTCGAGGTAACACCTCCAAACCTTCCTCGCATCCCTTCGGGTCTAGTGTTAGATTCTATTTTCATTATTAACCTCAAAGTTTTAGCGCGAATCAACCTACAACCAAGTTCCATTTATTCAACCATTATTATATCGACTACTATCATTACTATTATTTGTAACTAATAATTAAGCGTTTATAGATATCGCTACATTATCGTAGATTCTTTTATATTTTTCATAACGTATGTAAACTCGACTTCTCCTTTCGAGAGTATTCAATTATACATATTAATAATTGTAATCACTGTTTATTTAATTTTCTCATCCATTCTTCCCATTTCCTTCAGCGAACGTAGTAATAAATAAGGTGTGCGCGTTTCAAAATACGAAGTTGTGGTAACGGCTTTTTCAACACCATACGGCCACTACGAATTTAAGCGAATGCCCTGGCTCAAAAATGCGCCGGCGACGTCAGCACATGAATCTAGTACTGGAGGCCTACAGGGATCGAAGCATTCTCTACCTGGACGATATTGTCATTTACTCCTGTTCGTTACAGGAACATTTTGTAAAACCGTAAACTAGCAGATAAGTTACGCAGGGTTGCAACTAACCCGACAAGTGCGAATTCCTTCGCAGAGAGGTTACATACCTCGGACATGTAATTGGTGAGTCAGGAGTAAAACCGGACCCGAAAAGATAGAGCCGTCAGAACTTCCGAGACCATGCAATGCGAAAAATCAAACACCTGGGCCTAGCGGTGTATTACCGTCGTTTCATTCCTAACTTTTCAAAAATATAACGCTCAGACTCCAGGATAACAGCATGATCTGAATTGCAGACACGCAGCATATACGAACGCTTCTCGAACATCCTTAACAGTACCCTGACTTCACGAAACCTTTGTCGTCACCACCGATGCATCGGGGTACTATAGGCGGAATGAGTCAGGAGCAAGGAAAGGACTTACCGATAGCTTACACTTCGCGTCTATTGAATACAGCCGAACAAAACTATTCTACAATCGAAAAGGAACTGCTCGCTATTGTTTACAGCGTCAATTACTTTAGACCTTATGTATATGGCCGTAAGTTCACTCTGGTAACCGATCATAGGCGCTAGTTGCTGCATTCCGTTAAAGACCCTACTTCAAGGCTCGTTCGATGGCGGTGAAACTCCGAGTACGAGTATGAAGTTTATAAAGCTGGAAGGATAACGCAACGCAGATGCTCTCTAGGAACCCGACCACCCAAAGGTTCTCCCTCCTCCGTATCCGAGAACTCCGATAATTCACTATTCCATGCCCTTCTCCTCCAACGTTCCAGACCGACGAGACGCAGGAACAACCCGAAACCGAACCGACAGTATAGGAACGAAATCGTTTCCTCCAGGAAACCGACAGCGACAGCGAAAGTGAGGAGACGGCCCAATCTTTGATCCCATCGACGTACCTTTTCAACCAAATAGAGCCAGACTCATCGAAGTCCGAGATAACCTAACCACCAGAAAAGATAATATTGTAATCTTCATAACTCAGCAGATCAACGCGAAGGCGCGCGTAAATTGAAGGAAACCAATAAACTACCCGAGATAAAGGACGGAACGTTAGGACGAGCAAAAGTAACGAAAATCGGAGGCAAATACCTAATCGCATTGGTCATCAAAGATCGCGTATCAGCTATAACCCAGGTAGAAACCATAAAAGAGGCTACATTCGCTGTTAGACGTAACGATGGAATTAAATTTACAAACTGTCCATTTCTAAGGGGATATTGAATCTGTGCCATGGAAAACGTTGCATAAACATCTAAAGAACGTGTTCTGCGACTCGCCTACCAGAATTATTGTTTCCGAATCAAATCACAGAGCCAGCCGACTCAGATAAAGCGCGCATCATCGCAGAAAATCACTCGACCGCGATAGGAGGACATAAAGGAGTGACAAAAACGTATAATCGAATTAAATATAAATACTTTGCCTCGCCTGAAGAAGAGACGTACAGGAATTCATCCGGGACTGTAGAGACTGTCAACTTAAAAGAAACTGGTACGAGTAAAACCCGTCAGCCCATGATATTGAGACACCCCTGGTAACGCGTTCGATAAAATATCTATGGATATTATGGTCCACTCCGGTCACCAGGACAGGAAACAGTTACATCCTCACAATCCAGGATCTGCTCACTAAATACTCCCTTGCCATCCCCTAAAACACGCAAGCTGTTGATATAGCCGAAGCTTTCGTAAGCGAATTCGTATGCATCTATGGGCCCGCAAGCGCTCTTGACCGATCAAGGCACGAATTTCGTTAGTAGCCTCATGCGCAACATTGCGCGCAAGTTCCGATTACTCAATCAAGACGACGCGTACCGTCCGCAATCGAACGGGTCTATAGAACGGTCGCACCACGTTCTCTGGGTACCCAAAACAATTTACCATAAGAATCACGAATGGACGAACATTTGAAACTCGCTACGTTTCCTATAATACAAGCGTGCACGAGGTACTCAGTACACAACACAAGAACTCGTGTTCGGAAAATCGCACGCGCACCTCCAGCGATGTACAACTAGAGAACGAACCAAATGTAGTACTCCGATTACCTCACAAGCCTCTTTGACAAACTTAGACATGCGCAAACAGCAGCCCGCGAAAATTTAATACAAGCTAAAATACGATCTAAGGAATACTATGATCAGGAACCTCGTGAATCTGGGGGAGATAATGTCTACCTCCTGAAAGAACACGAAAGGGAAACTAGGGACCAATATGTAGGTCCTACTGAATCAAAAACTAGATAATCAAATGTTAAAATAGCGATAGATAAGATTAGGTCTAAAATTACACGAAGATAAGCCGCGCCGCGAGGGGAACAAACCCCACCACCCGGCTAATAAATATAGTTATAAGGCACGCCAGCGCTCCAGCACCATCGTGGCTAGCAATCAACATGGACACCACCACCGCCATCTTCCTGGGACTCTGCACCTTCATGGGTGCACCTGCATGCCTCGTAGATACGATTGCGCCGGGGAGGGTGAATATAATCTCTCTCCTCACGGACATAGGAGGCGCAGCCTGGAGGAACTGGAGCCCAATACAGAAGAAGTCTAGTGCAACTACTCCATTAAATGAGTTTGACCACACTCAGGCGATTCAATGCAAAATTGAAATCGACGCGACCATTTACTACTGCGGGATGCATTCCCACGTGTCGATAGTACATAATGGAAGACGCGAGTACATCAGGGAAACATCTGCCAGCACCTGCAAGAAACTGATGGAAACGGATCGATCTTCCTGGGAAACAACGCACTGTTCACGGAATTAACCACGTTAATACCTGAACCTACACCCCTATCCCAAATACCTTCCCATTGCGAACACCATGCGATACTTTACTACACCAAATGCGCAGGCATCGCAAGAATCCTCCTTCGACTCCCCGACACCGCGAGTACACTTCCGCGAGATCCTAGAAGCAGTACCGCATTTCGATGGTTATAACATTACGGTGACACAGTTCATTCGAGCATGCCGTCGCGCTCGCGAGACCGTACCCGCATCCTCCGAAATCAGCCTCACGCGTATGCTAGTAAACAAACTACGCGGACGCGCTTATTCCGCTGTGGATGGAGTTCCTTGTAACACAGTAACGCAGCTTGCCGACTTGTTGAACCGCGTATTCGGAAAAAGGAAAACTGTACGCCAGTACCACGGAGACCTATCCTACATTTACTGGAAACCTAGCGAACACATTCTTGACTACATCGACCGTGTAAAAGACCTCCATTCCTGCATACTCGACGCGGAACGACATGAGTATGGAAGTTTAACAAGGACTAAGGCCACCGAAATCGGTGCCGAGGTAGCCGAAGCCTTCTGCAAAGGGTTGCCGCCGGATTTTCGCATGCAGTTGTCCGACGGGCATTACAGGCAACCCTCGAAGCATACTCTCGCGCAATCGATTTAGCTAAGCAAAGAGAGTTAGACAAGGAAAGATTCGAACCACGACGTAACGATAGACCAACGGAAGAATACCGCGCACGTACCAACATTCACCTATAACATACACAAACCAAACACGTGAACACCGCGGTAACAGAAACCCTTCGCCACAAAGGCTCGCCAGATATGGACACCGCCAGGAAGGTCCCGTCATAAACAAATATCGGGACGGCCCTACCATAAACAGATACCGGGAAGCCCTATCGCCAATAAACATCGAGAAGACCAACCGTGCAGGGACCATACACGTGCAACCCAGAGAAAAAATGTGCCGTTATTGTAAAAACGTTGGACACGAGATAGAGGAATGCCGGAAGCGGCAATATAACAATTCACAACGCGAATCGGGAAACGCATCTCGCCCTCGGGTCAGAAGGACGAAGCCCGAGCGGGACCATCGAGAGAACCTCACCGTCCGATCCGAATCACCGAATCCGAGCCGATGGAGAGATCAGAGTCGCCGTGCTAAATCCAACGGACTTTATATACGCTCCTACCATTTTCATTAAGGCAGAGGGGCTCATGGATGAAACATCCTTCATGATCGACACCGGCGCCGCGCCGAATCTCGTAAAGAAACGTAATCTCCACCCCGAGGTCAAGATTGATTCAAAAGCATACGTTCACCTTAGCGGTATATGCGATGACAGAATCAAATCGCTCGGGTCCGCGACAGTCAAATTCATGGGGCAGGAAATCAAATTACAAGTAGTAGAGGATATATTTCCGATCACGCAAGAAGGAATCCTAGGATCTGACTTTTTGCGCGACGCGGTAAATCTAGATTATAAAAGCGGATCTTACAGTGGCAGGGGATACACATCCCTTTCATCATAAACGAAACGGTAACGATCCCAGCCAGATCGCGTACTGTCTTCCCGCTTAGAATCAAGAACTCCGAAGTTCAACAGGGTTACCTCCCTCGAATTCAAATCAGCGACCACGTTTACTTAGGTGACGCTCTGGTCACGAACCGTAATGGACAAGCACACGTTTGCGTCATTAATACGGACGGAGAAAGCTGCGACATTCTTTTACCAGACGTCGAAATACAAGAGATCGACTCAGTCTCCTTATCGCCCCCGTCGCAAACCTTCAACTTCCTGAGACAGGAAGCGGAAAACAAAACAAACGAACCGCTGCCTTCACCGCCTCTAAACCAAAGGCCCCGAGTCCCCTCGGTAAATACGGGCCGAGTAATAAAGCGATAAAACGAATCCTGACCGTGGGACCTCGGGGCTTGCAAAACAAAATACACGCGGTACCGACAAGGAAAATAGCCGCAATAAACGGTCTCAGAACCCCGGACGAGGACGCGCGTATCAATAGGATAAAAGAACTCCTCCGACTTGACCATCTGAACGAAGAGGAACGAAAACATGTATTGGATCTAATCTCGGAATACCCCGACATTTTTCGAATCCCCGAAGATAAACTCGGTCATACGAACGTCACTGCTCACAAAATCCCAACAACCAACAACATCCCGATACATACCAAACAGTACCGGTTCCCGCCAATTCACAAGGAAGAAATAGACAAACAAATCCAAGAACTCCTAGACAATGACATAATAAAACCATCTACCTCTCCATATAACTCCCCCGTATGGATTGTGCCCAAGAAACCCGACTCGAAGGGTAATAAACGTTGGCGCATGGTCATTGATTACCGTGCCTTAAACGAAAAAACAGTGGGCGACAACTTTCCATTACCTAACATCACAGAAATCCTCGACCAGCTAGGAAGCGCCAAATACTTCAGCGTTTTCGACCTAGCCTCAGGATTTCACCAAATACTGATGCATGAGTCCGACGCGCACAAAACGGCTTTTTCAACACCATACGGCCACTACGAATTTAAGCGAATGCCCTTTGGGCTCAAAAATGCGCCGGCGACGTTTCAAAGGCTCATGAATCTAGTACTGGAGGGCCTACAGGGTATCGAAGCATTCGTTTACCTGGACGATATTGTCATTTACTCCTGTTCGTTACAGGAACATTTTGTAAAATTCCGTAAACTAGCAGATAAGTTAAGAAGCGCAGGGTTGCAACTACAACCCGACAAGTGCGAATTCCTTCGCAGAGAGGTTACATACCTCGGACATGTAATTGGTGAGTCAGGAGTAAAACCGGACCCGAAAAAGATAGAGGCCGTGCAGAACTTTCCGAGACCATGCAATGCGAAAAATGTCAAACAATTCTTGGGCCTAGCGGGTTATTACCGTCGTTTCATTCCTAACTTTTCAAAAATAGCTAAACCGCTCACGAACCTCCTGAAAAAGGATATCGCATTTGTCTGGGAATCGGCGCAAGACAACGCATTTGTGCAATTGCGAGACGCTCTTTGTCGGGAACCCATCCTACAGTACCCTGACTTCACGAAACCTTTTGTCGTCACCACCGATGCATCGGGGGTAGCTATAGGCGGAATATTGAGTCAAGGAGCAATAGGAAAGGACTTACCGATAGCTTACACTTCGCGTCTATTGAATACAGCCGAACAAAACTATTCTACAATCGAAAAGGAACTGCTCGCTATTGTTTACAGCGTCAATTACTTTAGACCTTATGTATATGGCCGTAAGTTCACTCTGGTAACCGATCATAGGCCGCTAGTCTGGCTGCATTCCGTTAAAGACCCTACTTCAAGGCTCGTTCGATGGCGGTTGAAACTCGCCGAGTACGAGTATGAAGTTGTTTATAAAGCTGGAAGGATAAACGCTAACGCAGACGCTCTCTCTAGGAACCCGACCACCCAAAAGGTTCTCCCCCTCTCCGTATCCGAGAACTCCGATAATTCACTATTCCATGCCCCTTCTCCTCCAACGTTCCAGACCGACGAGACGCAGGAACAACCCGAAACCGAACCGACAGTGATAGGAACCGAAATCGTTTCCTCCGGCGAGGAAACCGACAGCGACAGCGAAAGTGAGGGAGACGGCCCAATCTTTGATCCCATCGACGTACCTTTTCAACCAAATAGAGCCAGACTCATCGAAGTCCGAGATAACCTAACCACCAGAAAAGATAATATTGTAATCTTCATAACTCAGCAAGGATCACCGTGCGACAGGGGCGCGCGTAAATTGAAGGAAACCAATAAACTACCCGAGATAAAGGACGGAACGTTAGGACGAGCAAAAGTAACGAAAATCGGAGGCAAATACCTAATCGCATTGGTCATCAAAGATCGCGTATCAGCTATAACCCAGGTAGAAACCATAAAAGAGGCTCTACATTCGCTGTTAGACGTAACGATGGAATTAAATTTACAAACTGTCTCCATTTCTAAGGGGGATATTGAATCTGTGCCATGGAAAACGTTGCATAAACATCTAAAGAACGTGTTCTGCGACTCGCCTACCAGAATTATTGTTTGCTCGAATCAAATCACAGAGCCAGCCGACTCAGATAAAGCGCGCATCATCGCAGAAAATCACTCGACCGCGATAGGAGGACATAAAGGAGTGACAAAAACGTATAATCGAATTAAATATAAATACTTTTGGCCTCGCCTGAAGAGAGACGTACAGGAATTCATCCGGGACTGTAGAGACTGTCAACTAAAGAAACTGGTACGAGTAAAAACCCGTCAGCCCATGATATTGACGGACACCCCTGGTAACGCGTTCGATAAAATATCTATGGATATTATGGGTCCACTCCCGGTCACCAGGACAGGAAACAGTTACATCCTCACAATCCAGGATCTGCTCACTAAATACTCCCTTGCCATCCCCCTAAAACACGCAACTGCTGTTGATATAGCCGAAGCTTTCGTAAGCGAATTCGTATGCATCTATGGGGCCCCGCAAGCGCTCTTGACCGATCAAGGCACGAATTTCGTTAGTAGCCTCATGCGCAACATTGCGCGCAAGTTCCGGATTACTCAATACAAGACGACCGCGTACCGTCCGCAATCGAACGGGTCTATAGAACGGTCGCACCACGTTCTCTGGGAGTACCTAAAACAATTTACCGATAAGAATCACGAATGGGACGAACATTTGAAACTCGCTACGTTTTCCTATAATACAAGCGTGCACGAGGGTACTCAGTACACACCACACGAACTCGTGTTCGGAAAAATCGCACGCGCACCCTCCAGCGATGTACAACTAGAGAACGAACCAAATGTAGCGTACTCCGATTACCTCACAAGCCTCTTTGACAAACTTAGAAATGCGCAAACAGCAGCCCGCGAAAATTTAATACAAGCTAAAATACGATCTAAGGAATACTATGATCGAAGGGCGAACCCTCGTGAATTCAGGGTGGGAGATAATGTCTACCTCCTGAAAGAACCGACGAAAGGGAAACTAGGGGACCAATATGTAGGTCCGTACCGAATCCGCGAAAAACTAGATAATCATAATGTTAAAATAGCGATAGATAAGATTAGGTCTAAAATTGTACACGAAGATAAGCTACGCGCCGCGAGGGGAACAAACCCCCACCACCCGGCTAATAAATATAGTTATAAGGCACGCCGCCAGCGCTCCAGCACCAGTCGTGGCTAGCAATCAACATGGACACCACCACCGCCATCTTCCTGGGACTCTGCACCTTCATGAGTGCACCTGCATGCGCTCTCGTAGGATACGATTGCGCCGGGGAGGGGTTGAATATAACCTCTCTCTCCCTCACGGACATAGGAGGCTGCAGCCTGGAGGAACTGGAGCCCAATACAGAAGAAGTCTATGTGCAACTACTCCAATTAAATGAGTTTGACCACACTCAGGCGATTCAATGCAAAATTGAAATCGACCGGACCATTTACTACTGCGGGATGCATTCCCACGTGTCGGTAGTACATAATGGAAGACGCGAGTACATCAGGGAAACATCTGCCAGCACCTGCAAGAAACTGATGGAAACGGGATCGATCTTCCTGGGAAACAACGCACTGTTCACGGGAATTAAACCGAACTCCACCACGTCTCATAGCATCACCTTCGCCGGAACAATCGGGACGGACGGGCGATGCACAGGCACACAATTCAGTGACCCATACGGAACCTGGGACAATGCTGTAGTTCAAGCAACGGTCAAGATAACCACCAGAAGCTTCCAGATCCCCATCAAACACTCTTCTAACGAAGTAGTCTTGCCATCGGGAGTTCGTTGCAAATCCTCAGACGGGGAGTGTCGCGACGCCGATGGAACGGAAACGTACTGGACGGTGGTACCCAGCGATAGCTGCCATTTTAACCATTACGACGCCTTGTACGAAGGAACGGCGTACAAATTAACAGCGAAGCCAGGGCGAGAGGAGACCCCAACCATATACACAGTAACAACCAAGGAGACAACGTTCGCTCTGGCCAGAACCACAGATTTCAATCTCTGTGGGTACCGGATCATCCAAACGGAGCATCCGAAATTATTCATCCTGGAAACCCAGAGGGGACGCACCTTCAAAACACGAGCTAAAGTGTCGGTCGATAACTTAGATATTTTCACGTACGTGAACTCAAAATTCATCTACGTAGAAAAACACTTGAAGACTCAACTTACCCAGCTGTATCGGGACATCATGGAACAGAAATGCGCCCTCGAGAAACAGATTCTCGAGAATGCGCTCTCCCTTTCCAGCATCGCACCCGACGAGATGGCATTCCGCATAATGAGGGCACCTGGATACACAGCCGTTACAGCCGGGGAGGTTATCTACATCATTAAATGTGTACCAGTGGAATGTCGAGTCCGCCAAACTGAACATTGTTACAACGAGCTGCCGGTAACACATACCAATGCCTCGTACTTTCTATCGCCAAGGTCAAGGATTCTCCTCAAGGGAGGAACGATGAAGGACTGTAACGAGCTGCTTCCTTCCATGTTCAGGATGCACGACTCATGGTACCGAATGATGCCACGTCCAGTGGAAGCACTCCCGCCGCCAACTATCAAACCCTTGACGAAACCAAAATGGAAATACGTAAGCCCGTCAACTCTAGCCACAAGCGGCATATACTCATCAGAGGACTTGGACCGGCTACGGAACCACATTATGTTCCCAGTCGAAAAACCATCGATGGTAAACACCTTGGTACAAGGAGCAATGGGACAATCGATCCCAGCAGGAAGCGTGTCCCTCTACAACATGCTAGATGAAAAATCCCTAGCAAAAATAGCGGAAAACACGGCAGGCCGCCTCTGGAAAGGTTTCATCACCTTCGGATCGGCCAGCGCAGGTGTACTCGCCATTCTCCTCATGATACGATTGGCAAAACTGGTGGTCGACTCCGTCATTCGCGGATACGCGCTTCACTCTATTTACGGGTGGAGCCTGCACCTCCTGGGAGCTATCTGGAGTTCCATCACTCACCTCCTCTTGTACCTAGGCGCACGGGGAGTTACCAAGGACGACGAAACGACGGACCCGGAGGCACCAAAGACGGAGATGCAACCGCTACGACAGAAAGAACAAAGCAGCAACCACGAACACAACAGCAAGGTGCTTGGTGAGGAAAAAACCATGATGACAAAAGACTATGGCGAACTTAACAAATATTTGCATAAGCTAGATGATAAGGATACTAAGAATATAGGAAATTAACCATGCGATGTCAAATCCACCATAACATTTACGGAAAATGTTGGAACAGGAACGTCCAACATTTTCTTCTATGAGGGGAGGTGTCACGTCCACCGCTACCGCAGAATTAAAAATTTCCTTTTTACAATAACAATCTCCAGCGTTAGACTATATATAGTAATAATTGCGAGCGCTAGATCATAAGGAAAAACACTTGAACAAATCCCAACGCCATTGGCCAAGTATTTGCACTAGTTCGAAAATAGACCAATCAGAAGCTGTTACATATCACTAACACTATTGGACAAAACTTGGGAATTGGGCAAGTTCCTAGAGTAAGGTTTGGACAAGTTACTAAAATCCTAGTTCGGAACTAGACCCATCAGACGACGCTAGTTGTAACTAACGTCACCAGCCCTAGTTCCTAGTTACAACTCGGAACGCCACCCGACGGAACTAGACAACACAAATCTCCGACTATATACTCGGAACATCCGCCGCGATCGCTCTCTTGTGCAGCAGCCGTCGTCGAGGTAACACCTCCAAACCTTCCTCGCATCCCTTCGGGGTCTAGTGTTAGATTCTATTTTCATTATTAACCTCAAAGTTTTAGCGCGAATCAACCTACAACCAAGTTCCATTTATTCAACCATTATTATATCGACTACTATCATTACTATTATTTGTAACTAATAATTAAGCGTTTATAGATATCGCTACATTATCGTAGATTCTTTTATATTTTTCATAACGTATGTAAACTCGACTTCTCCTTTCGAGAGTATTCAATTATACATATTAATAATTGTAATCACTGTTTATTTAATTTTCTCATCCATTCTTCCCATTTCCTTCAGCGAACGTAGTAATAAATAAGTGTGCGCGTTTTAAAATACGAAGTTGTGGTGCGTATTACAAACGATCTACCACGAGAAGGACGACCACGAGGCAGCTAACCTCCAAATCCAGTAGACGCACGCTACGCTAGAGTTTTAACCTCCAAGACATGTGGCCAGCAACGGTGAGTACAACTTATATTTACATTTAAGCCCACTGCTATAGTGTTGCTTACGTAATTTAAACCATTAATTATTCACTTTGGTCGTGCCACCTTACTTATTATTCGAGCCACGTGTTGTCGTGAGATATAACCTCAACGTCTAACCTCAACGTGTATTATTCGAGCCACGTGTTCGTCGGGAAACATAACCTCTCCTCGGGCGAATAACGCTCATTTCTCGAGCGGACACTCGCTCACTACGACCGAATTCCCCGAGGAAATGGAGTTTGTTTAATAAATTTACCGAAGTAGCGTAAGCTAACCAACTGTATGCATATTTCTTTTACCTTACCCCTCTCCCCCCTATACCCTACGACAAATCGAAGAGCGAACATCGCTTCTTGGGGCATGCACCGCCCTTCCTGCCCCGGTCGGCTTAACAGAACTTACTTATCCCGGAAGCGGGCGCAATAACGTGTGATGTGCCGCTTCATAACGCGTAGATTTAGCCTCTCCCGACCTCCTCCTCCCATACTGGATCATCAATTGCGGACCACCGCCACTTCGTGTATGAAGTATTCGGCCTACTTCCATCCAGAGTCTAGAAACTTGTTCTGTCGGAACTGCTATACCAACGCCATTTCCACTTCAGAGAAATTGAGTTGTGAGCTAATACAGAAGCACGATTTAGTGGTAGGATTCACACGATACATTCCTACGTGCCACGATTGCAGAAGTAACCTTGCGTCTTACTCTCCGGTGCTAAGCTGCGATACCTGTGCGCTCGAATATTCGGCACTGCTCAGTTTGTTACAGGCAGCCGGTGAAAGTATTCTTGATTTCCCCGACCCGACCGTGGTGCGGGTACAGGGCGACGAAATAAGCACTCTAGCTCTTGCACCTGGCGATAACTAGACCCGTTTCCCTCTACGAAATTACTCCGATCGCGGTATCCCCGGGAAGAATTCTCCGATTCGTTAATACCCGAAAACAGCGATCCAGCCCCGTGTCATTGCCCGAGTTAATCAACAACCGCGGCCGACCGGGACGTAACAAAATAACGTGTATTGCACGTCTATTTTGTTATATAAATTATAATAAGCAACTATTGTGTGCCGGGTTTAAAATTATAATTAAACCGTATAAAATTGTTATTCCAATACAATGTTAGTCTTAATTAATTCCTAAAATCTTAAATAACCAATAATTGTTTTATGGGTTATACGCACATATATAAGTGTGTTCGTATATGGTATGGTTAATATACTTAATTATTAACGGATTAAATCCGTAATAACTATATACCTAAATTAATGCTCAGTAACATAAAATATTCCTTTAAATAAATTCAATAATCCTTACTATGAATGTAATACCATGTGTAATATACTTTTATTCATAATTAATTAACGATTTATTCTTTTCTTAATATTTTTGGGTTAAACAACTTATTTCCTTTTATATTAAATTGTTCACTAATTGATTTTGACTTTAATTGATTTTAACTTTGTAACTTCTAAACTATTAATATTTCATTAAAACTTTCTACACTATAAATATTGAAAAATAACGCTGATTTGTTTAACAAATAGTGACTTTGCAATTTTTCGCGGTTTCTCAATGATCCCGTGGTGCGATAAGGAAAATTTCTTCAAAGGTACCATCAGCCTAGCTAAAAATGATGATTCCCAAAAGTTGTTGGTCACTTCCGTAAAAATGATTACTTTCAAAATCTGAGGTCCCTATTAGTTTCCTCTTATGACCTAGATGCTTCAATATAATTATAACAAATTATTTCCATACGGTTCAAATTTTAGACCAAAAAAAGTTGGTGAAATTTTATTGCAATTTCATAACTTTAAATATGTACTTCTTGTTGACTAAGATTGTAGAGAAATATTCTATATTCTTTTACTTATAAAATGTTTCTCCTTTTATGTTATAAAAATAATCTTTATTTTTCTATACGATAAATTACTTCAAATGTGATAATACAATTTACTATACTCACAAAAACTATTTCATTGTATAATAAAATCAATTCCAAAATTTACTCCTTTAATTGTTATTAATGACAACTTATAACCTTATACAACAATTAACACCAAATGTGTCGATAAATTATAATAACTGTCAAAGCTACACTGTCACTTAATAAAACTCAATTCCGCCGGCATTATTTTTACTCTTGTCTTGAATAACAAATTGATTTTTCCCGTTTTTATATAATAACCGACCCTATTGGTTTTAACGAAAATTACCTACTTGCAAAGGACTTTACTATAGTATAATAAAATCCATTTCAAATCCATTTGTTTCTTTATTATAAAAAATAATTAAATATTTTATCCTATCAATAACCCAAAATGTATTAAGCCAAATTGTAATACTTATCAATGGTTATATAACCATATAATAAGATATATTTCCAAAGCAATTCTTTCAATTATTACAACTAACATTAATACTTTTTATATAATAAACAATATTAAATAGCTCAATGGTTTTGCTATACCTACAAAAACTTTCATGGTATTACAGTTCAACCGATCTTGAATATTACCAATCTCGTAATATTATATTATAAATCTATCAAATTATTAATGATAAATGTTTCAAAATTATTTTATTTAACTGCTAGAGCATATAAAACTGTTTTTATATATTTTACTGATTTTATGTACGTTTTTGTGTTTTTATGTTTCAGACAATATATATATATACGTGACTAAATTAATTAAATAAATCTATCATAAAACATAATAGCTAAGTTATACATATATATTGTTTTTGTGGTTTTAATATTTTTTCTCCCTTTATATATGTCTATAGTATTAACATTACTTTATATATTTTTATATTAAAACTATTATCAAACTAAAGCCTTTAACATAATAAATGTGTCGGTTAGGTTGCTAAGTAAATAATATTCTTGGTTAGACTAATAACAGACTACTGTACGCAAGCCTGTGGTTAATAATAAGTAGTGAAGCAAAAATGGTAATTATCGATGGCGCTCAAAAATAACTATCAGTGGTTATACATTAATAATTAATATTGCAAATAAAAAAAAATAAAAATGGGTGTGAGGTGGACGTCAGGACGTCACACAGTGTCCGGAGATGTGCAAAACAGGTGAGCCCGCGAGGTGATGGTGTCGAGCCTGTGTTGCTCGAGACGCTGGTACTCGGTTCTGATCTCCTTCATATGCGGCGCGTTGCTGCCGCGACGCCTGTGATGGAACCGGAAGTCGTTCTTGTCGTTCACCATGTACAAGCCCTCGATAGTGGTGACTCGACTCAGAGCGACGTAAACGAGCTGATGCTGTTGCCCGCTGTCGTATTTGAAGACGATTTCATCAAACGTGCCGCCCTGGGATTTGTGTATAGTGATTGCGCACGCCGAAACGACAGGAAACTGCTGTCGCTTACACTTTACCGTTTTACTGAGACTGATGTTGATAGTGCGCTTGTTGACGGGGGTCCAGTCGCGACTGAGAATGTTTGGTTTGCTGAGAACGTGAGGTCAGCACTTGAGTCGAGCTTTGCGACCGATCTGGACGTTTGCAAAGTCAATCCACAGACGTATGTTCACGATGTGCTCTATTGTATCACTGCCGCCACTAGTAGACGGTTGTGGTTCATCGTCGTCGACATTGCAATCTTCATCCTCAAGGGTCTCTATATACTTGAGAACGCCTATCGCGCCGTTAACGAGACCGTCCTCGACGTCTATGTTGATGGTGATCATGTACGGGTAATCGGTCGCAAGAGCTATCATATACGGCAAGCCGTCATACTCGGCTACAGACATCTTGTGCAGCTTACGCCTGCACTCGTTCTTTTCTGTGACCGTGGTGTAGCCGAAGAATCTGTCGCGAGTCACGCACCTGACAGGATCGACTATGGCCGTTCTATTGTATGCATCGACATCAATGTTGCGGTGATACAGACGCACGGCGTTGGGCAAGTTCTCATTGCACCACTCTACCGTTCTGAAGCGGCCCTCGATTAGAATGTTCTCATCGTCGGTGAGCGTCTCGCCGTTGCCGATTTTTGTGAGTATCGACGAGAACGTCTCGTCAAACTGACGAACTACTCTGAGCAGAGGGAAGTAATTCAATGATTGCCACAGCACCACTCCCGCGAAAACATTGCGCGGCATCTTGAAGACCGGCGTTGCGTTAACCGGCGGCAATTGTCTGAAATCACCGCATAAGATGATGTTCATACCGCCAAATAGCTGATCGTATACACCGGTGATCTGCTGCAGTCGTTGGTTGATGCGGTGTAATATATCCGCGCTGATCATGCTCACCTCGTCGATGATGATGCTGTTACGTCCCGGTCGGCCGCGGTTGTTGATTAACTCGGGCAATGACACGGGGCTGGATCGCTGTTTTCGGGTATTAACGAATCCGAGAATTCTTCCCGGGGATACCGCGATCGGAGTAATTTCGTAGAGGGAAACGGGTCTAGTTATCACCAGGTGCAAGAGCTAGAGTGCTTATTTCGTCGCCCTGTACCCGCACCACGGTCGGGTCGGGGAAATCAAGAATACTTTCACCGGCTGCCTGTAACAAACTGAGCAGTGCCGAATATTCGAGCGCACAGGTATCGCAGCTTAGCACCGGAGAGTAAGACGCAAGGTTACTTCTGCAATCGTGGCACGTAGGAATGTATCGTGTGAATCCTACCACTAAATCGTGCTTCTGTATTAGCTCACAACTCAATTTCTCTGAAGTGGAAATGGCGTTGGTATAGCAGTTCCGACAGAACAAGTTTCTAGACTCTGGATGGAAGTAGGCCGAATACTTCATACACGAAGTGGCGGTGGTCCGCAATTGATGATCCAGTATGGGAGGAGGAGGTCGGGAGAGGCTAAATCTACGCGTTATGAAGCGGCACATCACACGTTATTGCGCCCGCTTCCGGGATAAGTAAGTTCTGTTAAGCCGACCGGGGCAGGAAGGGCGGTGCATGCCCCAAGAAGCGATGTTCGCTCTTCGATTTGTCGTAGGGTATAGGGGGGAGAGGGGTAAGGTAAAAGAAATATGCATACAGTTGGTTAGCTTACGCTACTTCGGTAAATTTATTAAACAAACTCCATTTCCTCGGGGAATTCGGTCGTAGTGAGCGAGTGTCCGCTCGAGAAATGAGCGTTATTCGCCCGAGGAGAGGTTATGTTTCCCGACGAACACGTGGCTCGAATAATACACGTTGAGGTTAGACGTTGAGGTTATATCTCACGACAACACGTGGCTCGAATAATAAGTAAGGTGGCACGACCAAAGTGAATAATTAATGGTTTAAATTACGTAAGCAACACTATAGCAGCGGGCTTAAATGTAAATATAAGTTGTACTCACCGTTGCTGGCCACATGTCTTGGAGGTTAAAACTCTAGCGTAGCGTGCGTCTACTGGATTTGGAGGTTAGCTGCCTCGTGGTCGTCCTTCTCGTGGTAGATCGTTTGTAATACGCACCACAACTTCGTATTTTAAAACGCGCACACTTATTTATTACTACGTTCGCTCGACGACGGCTGCTGCACAAGAGAGCGATCGCGGCGGATGTTCCGAGTATATAGTCGGAGATTTGTGTTGTCTAGTTTCCGTCGGGTGGCGTTCCGAGTTGTAACTAGGAACTAGGGCTGGTGACGTTAGTTACAACTAGCGTCGTCTGATGGGTCTAGTTCCGAACTAGGATTTTAGTAACTTGTCCAAACCTTACTCTAGGAACTTGCCCAATTCCCAAGTTTTGTCCAATAGTGTTAGTGATATGTAACAGCTTCTGATTGGTCTATTTTCGAACTAGTGCAAATACTTGGCCAATGGCGTTGGGATTTGTTCAAGTGTTTTTCCTTATGATCTAGCGCTCGCTATTATTACTATATATAGTCTAACGCTGGAGATTGTTATTGTAAAAAGGAAATTTTTAATTCTGCGGTAGCGGTGGACGTGACACCTCCCCTCATAGAAGAAAATGTTGGACGTTCCTGTTCCAACATTTTCCGTAAATGTTATGGTGGATTTGACATCGCATGGTTAATTTCCTATATTCTTAGTATCCTTATCATCTAGCTTATGCAAATATTTGTTAAGTTCGCCATAGTCTTTTGTCATCATGGTTTTTTCCTCACCAAGCACT
>NW_020825081.1:0-16336 GCF_003672135.1 Ooceraea biroi
ACCCTCACTTCTTCCTCTGGTGAGCACGAACCGACTAACAAAAGGATCAAACAGATCCTGACCGTAGGGCCCCGAGGCTACCGAAATAAAATACATACGATACCGACGAAAAAAGTAGCAACAATAAATTACGACGAGATCTCTGAGGACAATGCCCGTTGTTACGTCCCGGCTAATCGCGGCTGCAAAGAATGCAGGACTCGGACGTGTAGCACGGGACTAGATCACTGTTTCGGGTTACCGAATCCGAGGATTCTACCCGGGGATACTCGTGATCAGAGTGATTTCGCCAGGAGTGCAGTTCCCGCGGAAGGGTGGCAGGGTCGCTCTTTGTGAAAAATTTCGGTTCAATAGAAGGGGTGGCCGATTGCGAATTTATTTGAATTTACTTCCCCTTAATTAAACCGATCACTTCATTATAACAACGTGTGCATCTATGGGCCGGTCGGTAGGTCGTTAATGATGCGGAACAATATATACAAATTACATCAATCACACGGGGCCCGATGTTTAATTTATGAGTCTCCGTTTTCGCGTACGCGTTATGATAGATGGGTCCGATTCGTGACGATGTGCATTGTTCGCATAACGCGGCTTGTGTTTCGACGTCTTTGTATCCGCGCGTGATCACGCAAAGTGCCATCGGGTTGTATGAAAATGAATCAACCTCATTAGCTCATTAATGGACGACTGCAATACTGTTCTGACCTTTACTTTGAATGAGTTACTTTCATTAACTTATCATTAGAAAGCTGTAGTAATATTCTGAATTTTAACTTGACTGAGTCCATAACTTCATTAATTTATCATTAGGCCGGTGTAAGTTGAGAGGTAATAGTATGATAATTTCACTTACCCAGGGGTTCTTGGTTACTCTCGATCCAGCGCTGTACCTTGATCTCTTGTGCCAGCCTATCGTAATGAGTTCGGCGAGGGTCCCCCTCGGGAATATCTTGGCACAGAGGGTACCGCAGGTTGCATGAAATGGGGACCAGTCTCGTTGCCCACGTGGCTTCGTTGCTTCCGTTCGTGATTAGAATCACTCGATGTGATACGACAGAGTTGCTGGTCACTCTCGGTTTCGTGAGTCGCGTTGTGATCGAATTATTGTTATTCCTGTTAGTGTCACGGTCGCGTGGTCGGAAAAGTGCCTCGTACTCTGGGTCAATGTAGTGAGGCTCGATGCCGTAATACTGCGAGACGACGGTGTTCACTGACTCTAAGTTTGAAAATATACGAGCTAAACGTCTTGCTCGGTGTTTCTTTCCTCCTCGTCTCGTTTTCGGCATTAGAACTTCGTCATTTATGCAAAAGTTAATGTTAAAAACGTGCGCGCCTCAGTTAGGGCGTACCTTGTGATGAGAGTGGTGCGGAAAGGGATTCGTTACCGAGTGACCGTCCCGTGCGTTGTCCGCACTGTAAGACTGTCAGCTCAGCGGAATGAAGACCAACGTGCGTTGTCCGCACTGTAGGCTCGTTAGTTGGTTGCACACACACACAAACACAATGACCGAAACTGAGGTAGCTGCGTAAAATTTATAGTCGCTGAATTATGATCAAATCGGCTTGGTGGTCAAAAATAAAATAAATCGTAAATTCAAGCACACAAAATACATATATTCTAAATAAAATGAATTGGTGGAAATACAATTGTTCTTACAAAATTTAAGTTAACTACTACGGTTATTAATGCTAACGTCTAACTCTAAGATAACTTTGAAGTACTAGTATTGAAAAATATTCTAAGTCGAGATACGAAGGTTGAAAAAAATATTCTAAGTCAAGATACGAAGATTGAAAAATATTCTAAGTCAAGATACGAAGATTGAAAAATATTCTAAGTCGAAATACGAAGGAATGGAAAAGTTCTAAGTTCGAAATACGAAGGAATGGAAAAGTTCTAAGTTCGAATTAGAGATTGAAATAGAAAAAGGCTAACCGTGGCCCTTGAGTGTCGAGTGAACCTCTTGGTTCGGAGTCGCGAGTCGAACTGAACTTTTTCGGTCCTGCACTGAGGTCCTTTGTTTTCGGCGGCTCGGTGCTGCGGCGGTTCGGTAGTGGGGGTCCCCTCTCTCGTGAGAGTGGGTTGGAGAGTGGGACGTCCCTCGTGGAAGTAGGAGTACCGACAAAATGGCGGTTCCGAGGTGCGTCTTGTGCGCGTCGTTCGGACCGTTGAGAGAAAAGAGAAAGTTCGATTTACCGGGACGTGACACCGTATCAACAAAATAAAAAACCTTCTCCGACTTGATCATCTGAACAACGAGGAGCGAGAACACGTATCCGAATTAATTGCAGAATACCCCGACATTTTCCGAATCCCCGAAGACAAGCTTAACCATACGAACGTTATCAATCATAAAATTCCCACGACCGACAACTTTCCCGTTAATACTAAACAATACCGCTTTCCACCAATCCACAAGGAAGAGATAGACAAACAAGTTCGAGAACTTCTAGACAACGACATCATAAAACACTCCACCTCGCCGTATAACTCTCCCGTGTGGATTGTCCCAAAGAAACCCGACTCAAAAGGAAATAAACGTTGGCGCATGGTCATAGACTATCGGGCACTAAATGAAAAAACAGTGGGCGACAACTTCCCACTGCCTAACATTACAGAAATCCTTGACCAGCTAGGCAGCGCCAAATATTTTAGCGTCTTCGACCTGGCCTCCGGCTTCCACCAAATATTGATGGACGAACGCGACGCACAAAAAACAGCTTTCTCGACACCGTACGGTCATTACGAGTTCAAACGAATGCCTTTCGGACTGAAAAATGCGCCGGCAACGTTCCAGAGGCTCATGAATGCCGTGCTGGAAGGACTACAAGGCATAGAAATATTCGTATACTTAGACGATATCGTTATTTATTCCAGCTCACTGCGCGAACATCTTATAAAATTCCGAAAATTAGCCGAGAGATTAAGAAGTGCCGGTTTACAACTACAACCGGACAAGTGCGAGTTCCTCCGCAAAGAGGTCACGTACCTCGGACACGTGATCGGAGAAACAGGAGTAAAACCGGATCCAAAGAAAGTAGAAGCCGTGAAAAACTTCCCGAAACCGAGTAACGCCAAGAACATTAAACAATTCCTAGGCCTAGCAGGATACTACCGCCGTTTTATTCCTAATTTCTCCAAAATAGCCAAACCACTCACAAACCTTTTGAAGAAGGACGTCGCTTTTACGTGGGAACCTGCGCAGGACGAAGCGTTCGTCCACCTGCGAGACGCTTTATGTCGCGAACCCATCCTTCAATATCCGGATTTTACAAAGCCGTTCGTTGTCACCACTGACGCGTCAGGAACAGCCATAGGCGGCATATTGAGCCAAGGAACAATCGGAAAAGATTTACCAATAGCATACACATCACGGTTATTAAACGCTGCCGAACAAAATTACTCGACCATCGAAAAGGAGTTACTCGCCATAGTTTACAGCGTCAACCATTTCAGACCATACCTCTATGGTCATAAATTTACACTAGTGACAGACCATAAGCCTCTGGTATGGTTACATTCCGTCAAGGACCCCACTTCGAGACTCGTTCGATGGCGATTAAAACTCGCGGAATACGAATATGAAGTCATCTATAAAGCCGGGAAAATAAATGCAAACGCGGATGCTCTCTCACGGAACCCAACCACCCAGAAGGTCCTCCCCCTCTCCACCTCCGGCGAATCGGATACCTCCATCTTCCACGCTCCACCCCACCCTACCACTCAACTTACAAACGACACGCGAGCGGAGACGCCCCCTCCGACGAGCCGCCCTACAAGCGAAATGGAGGAGCGAAGCGAAGCACCCGTAGAAATGGAGGAGCGAAGCGAAACACCCGTAGAAATGGAGGAGCGAAGCGAAACACCCGTAGAAATAGGCACGGAAGTCGTTTTGTCCGACGAAAATTCCGAGGAATCCGATAGTGATAGCGAGAGCGGAATAGAAGACCCGATCTTCGATCCGATAGACGAACCTTTTCAACTCAACAGAGCAAAATTAATCGAGGTCCGCGACAATATAACGACGCGGAAAGATAACCTCGTGATCTTCGTCACGCAAGACGGCTCCCCGTGCGACGACGGCGCGCGTATGTTGCAAAGAAACGGAAAACTCCCTATGATAAAAGATGCGACCGTAGGACGCGCTAAGGTAACAAAAACAGGAAATAGGTATGTAATCGCGTTAGTAATTAAGGATCGCGCTTCAGCGATTACGCAACTAGAAACTGTCAAAGAAGCGATACACTCCCTACTGGATGTAACGATCGAATTAAACCTCGAAACTATTTCAATCTCAAAAAGTAACGCGGACTCCATCCCGTGGAAATCCTCACACAAATATCTGAAATCCATATTTTGCGACTCACCAACGAAAATCATTATCTGCTCCAATCGCATTACCGTGCCCACTGTTTCCGACAGGACACGTATTATCGCGGAGAATCACTCCACCGCAATAGGAGGACACAAAGGCGTTACAAAAACCTTCAACAGAATTAAGTACCAATATTCTTGGCCCCGAATGAAGCAAGACATTCAACACTTTATACAAGAATGCAGGCCTTGCCAATTAAAAAAGCTGGTACGCGTGAAGACGCGGCAACCAATGATTCTCACAGACACTCCAGGGATGCGTTCGATAAAATATCTATGGACATCATGGGCCCTCTGCCAACTACTAAAACAGGCAACACCTACATTCTTACCATCCAGGATTTGCTCACAAAATATTCACTCGCAATTCCCTTAAAACAAGCATCCGCCATTGACATAGCTGAAGCGTTCACAAACGAATTTGTATGTATTTTCGGAGCCCTCAAGCGTTATTAACAGATCAAGGCTCAAATTTTGTCAGTAGCTTGATGAAACACATTTCGCGTAAATTCAGAATAACACAATACCGGACCACTGCGTACAGACCGCAATCGAACGGGTCGATCGAGCGATCGCACCATGTTTTATGGGAATATTTGAAACAATTCAAGACAAAAACCACGACTGGGACGAACACCTTAAACTTGCGACATTCTCATACAACACGAGCGTCCACGAAGGTACGCAGTACACGCCACATGAATTAGTATTCGGCAAAATAGCACGCGTACCATCTAACGACCCACCTCCCGAAGACGAACCGAACATCGCGTACTCCGACTATCTCACGGCGTTGTTCGATAAACTCCGTAACGCCCAAACAATTGCTCGCGAGAATCTGATACAAGCGAAACTGCGTTCGAAATTGTATTACGACCGACGAACGAATCCCCGTAACTTTAAGAAAAACGACTATGTTTACTTACTAAAAGAACCTTTAAAAGGAAAACTAGGAGACCAATATGCGGGTCCGTATAAAATAATTGAAATAATGAACAATCATAATATAAGAATCGCGATAGGTAATAAGACTAGAGTAGTGCATGCCGATAAACTTAAGTTGCGAAGCCGAGAGTAACCGACCCCACCACTAGGAGACCAAACCCCCTCCAATCGCGACGCCTAGGTATATAAGATCATCTCGGAACCAAGCAGGGATAGAAGCAGCCAACCAACCAACAGCAATGGAGGTCGCTACGCTCGCTGTCCTGAGCATCGCCATCGCGGGAGCGCCCACTGCCGCGCTCATTGGTTATGACTGTACAGGGAAGGGCTAAACATAACTTCCCTCTCACTCACGGACATCGGAGACTGCCGCCTAGACCAATTGGAGCCCAATGCGGAGGACGTCTACGTACAATTACTACAATTAAGCGAGTTCGATCACACCCAAGCCATACAGTGTAAGATCGAAATCGACAGGACGGTCTATTACTGCGGGATGCATTCGCACGTGTCAGTAGTACACAATGGAAGACGCGAATACATCCGAGAGACATCCGCTGGTACCTGTAAGAGGCTGATTGAGACTGGAACTATATTCCTGGGTAACAACGCATTGTTCACCGGGATCAAGGTCAACTCAACCTCTTCACACAGCATCACCTTCGCCGGAACCATCGGGACCGACGGACGATGCTCGGGCACGCAATTCAGCGACCCCTACGGGACCTGGGACAACGCCGTCGTTCAGGCAACCGTCAAATTTACCATCAGAAGCTTCCAGATACCGGTCAAACACTCTTCGAACGAAGTGATCTTACCATCCGGTGTCCGATGCAAATCCTCGGAGGGCGAGTGCCGCGATGCCGACGGAACTGAAACATACTGGACCATCGCACCCTCCGATAGTTGCCGGTTCAATCAATATGACGCGCTATACGAAGGTACGGCACACAAACTGACGCCGAAAACAGGACAGGAAGCTCCGGTCATATATACGGTTACGACAAAAGAAACGACGTTCGCTCTCGCCAGGACTACCGATTTCGACCTGTGTGGATATCGAATCATTCAAACCGAACACCCAAAACTCTTCATCCTGGAAACACAAAGAGGACGGACGTTCAAGGCACGCACAAGGGTCTCGATCGACAACTTGGACATCTTTTCCTACGTAAATTCTAAATTTATTTATGTGGAAAAGCATTTGAAGACACAACTCACCCAACTGTATCGCGACATCATGGAACAGAAGTGTGCTCTCGAACGCCAAATCCTGGAGAATGCACTGTCCCTTTCCAGCATCGCTCCCGATGAAATGGCTTTCCGTATCATGAAAACGCCGGGATACACAGCCGTCACTGCTGGCGAAGTCATATACATAATAAAGTGCGTACCAGTGGCATGCCGAGTCCGCCAGACGAACCATTGTTACAACGAGTTGCCAGTAATACACTCAAACGTATCCTACTTCTTGTCGCCGAGATCACGGATACTCCTGAAGGTGGGAACACCGAAAGATTGCAACGAACTTCTCCCCACCATGTTCCGGATGCACGATTCCTGGTACAAACTGATGCCGCGACCGGTAGAAGCACTGCCGCCGCCAACGATCGAGCCGCTTACCAGGCCCAAGTGGAAATACATAAGCCCCTCGGCCCTAGCCACGAGTGGCATCTATTCCACGGACGATCTGAATCGACTACGGGACCACATAATGTTTCCTGTCGAGAAACCGTCCACACTAAACACGCTCGCTCAGGGAGCAATGGGCCACGCGATACCCGCAAACACCATATCACTGTACAATATGTTGGACGAAAAATCATTGGAGAAAATAGCGGAGAGCACTGGAGAACGCCTTTGGAAAGGTTTCATCACATTCGGATCAGCCAGCGCGGGAGTGCTCGCAATCATACTAATAGTAAGACTACTCAAACTAGTCGTTGACTCAATCATACGCGGATACGCACTCCACTCCATCTACGGATGGAGCCTTCACCTGTTGGGCGCCATCTGGAGCTCAATCACACACCTTCTCCTCCACCTCGGCGCACGGATAGACACCGAAGCCGGTAAAGAAGCAGACGTGGAGGCCCCGAAACACGAGATGCAGCCATTAGTGCCGGAAAAAGAGCTAGTGAACAGTGCAAAGTGCAGTGGTGAAAACGAAAAAGAAAACACTATCATGATAAGAGATTATGGTGAACTGAATAAATACTTGCAAGCAAGCGGTAGACCTTAAGAATTAAAACATAAAAGCGCTAGACTTTAAGAGTATTATACGCAAACAGCGAGACGACAATGTTAGGATATTTCGGAAAATGCTGGATCATAACATCCAACATTTTCTTCTAAGGGGGGAGGTGTCACGTCCCGGTAAAAATCGAACTTTCTCTTTTCTCTCAACGGTCCGAACGACGCGCACAAGACGCACCTCGGAACCGCCATTTTGTCGGTACTCCTACTTCCACGAGGGACGTCCCACTCTCCAACCCACTCTCACGAGAGAGGGGACCCCCACTACCGAACCGCCGCAGCACCGAGCCGCCGAAAACAAAGGACCTCAGTGCAGGACCGGAAAAATTCAGTTCGACTCGCGACTCCGAACCAAGAGGTTCACTCGACACTCAAGGCCCACGGTTAGCCTTTTTCTATTTCAATCTCTAATTCGAACTTAGAACTTTTCCATTCCTTCGTATTTCGACTTAGAATATTTTTCAATCTTCGTATCTTGACTTAGAATATTTTTTCAACCTTCGTATTTCGAACTTAGAACTTTTCCATTCCTTCGTATTTCGACTTAGAATATTTTTCAATCTTCGTATCTTGACTTAGAATATTTTTTTCAACCTTCGTATCTCGACTTAGAATATTTTTCAATACTAGTACTTCAGAGTTATCTTAGAGTTAGACGTTAGCATTAATAACCGTAGTAGTTAACTTAAATTTTGTAAGAACAATTGTATTTCCACCAATTCATTTTATTTAGAATATATGTATTTTGTGTGCTTGAATTACGATTTATTTTATTTTTGACCACCAAGCCGATTTGATCATAATTCAGCGACTATAAATTTTACGCAGCTACCTCAGTTTCGGTCATTGGGTTTGTGTGTGTGTGCAACCAACTAACGAGCCTACAGTGCGGACAACGCACGTTGGTCTTCATTCCGCTGAGCTGACAGTCTTACAGTGCGGACAACGCACGGGACGGTCACTCGGTAACGAATCCCTTTCCGCACCACTCTCATCACAAGGTACACCCTAACTGAGGCGCGCACGTTTTTAACATTAACTTTTGCATAAATGACGAAGTTCTAATGCCGAAAACGAGACGAGGAGGAAAGAAACACCGAGCAAGACGTTTAGCTCGTATATTTTCTAACTTAGAGTCAGTGAACACCGTTGTCTCGCAGTATTACGGCATCGAGCCTCACTACATTGACCCAGAGTACGAGGCACTTTTCCGACCACGCGACCGTGACACTAACAGGAATAACAATAATTCGATCACAACGCGACTCACGAAACCGAGAGTGACCAGCCACTCTGTCGTATCACATCGAGTGATTCTAATCACGAACGGAAGCAACGAAGCCACGTGGGCAACGAGACTGGTCCCCATTTCATGCAACCTGCGGTACCCTCTGTGCCAAGATATTCCCGAGGGGGACCCTCGCCGAACTCATTACGATAGGCTGGCACAAGAGATCAAGGTACAGCGCTGGATCGAGAGTAACCAAGAACCCCTGGGTAAGTGAAATTATCATACTATTACCTCTCAACTTACACCGGCCTAATGATAAATTAATGAAGTTATCGACTCAGTCAAGTTAAAATTCAGAATATTACTACAGCTTTCTAATGATAAGTTAATGAAAGTAACTCATTCAAAGTAAAGGTCAGAACAGTATTGCAGTCGTCCATTAATGATCTAATGAGGTTGATTCATTTTCATACAACCCGATGGCACTTTGCGTGATCACGCGCGGATACAAAGACGTCGAAACACAAGCCGCGTTATGCGAACAATGCACATCATCACGAATCGGACCCATCTATCATAACGCGTACGCGAAAACGGAGACTCATAAATTGAACATCGGGCCCCGTGTGATTGATGTAATCTGTACCTATTGTTCCGCACAATTAACGACCTACCGACCGGTCCATAGATGCACGCGTTGTTATAACGAAATGATCGGTTTAATTAGGGGGAAGTAAATTCGAATAAATTCGCCATCGGCCACCCCTTTTTTTTTGAACCGAAATTTTTCACAAAGAGCGACCCTGGCACCCTTCCGCGAGAACTGCACTCCTGGCGAAATCACTCTGATCACGAGTATCCCCGGGTAGAATCCTCGGATTCGGTAACCCGAAACAGTGATCTAGTCCCGTGCTACACGTCCGAGTCCTGCATTCTTTGCAGCCGCGATTAGCCGGGACGTAACAATAGCCGCCATTTTCTCATCCTTTAGCTCGGTATACGAACATATATGCCTCATTACACAATTAAGTCGTATTTAATATTTAAGTGAATTAAAATCAAATCATACCATTATTTGAAGGATAATTCGATTATAAACATTAAATTAACATTTGCATTACAAGTTTATTACATTTGTGTACTTAAATCAAGTGAGCATGGTAAAAAGTTCGACTCACACTAGTGACAATTACGCTAGTGACAATACGCTAGTGACAATATTAAGGAATTGCTGACTTACCATAAGGCAGTGCACGGTGAATTAATAACTTTAATTGTGGTTACAGTATATCACTAACAAGATTTAAGTTTAATAACTCACACTAGTGACAATAGTACGACTTACGCTAGTGACAATTACGCTAGTGACAATATTAAGGAATTGCTGACTTACCATAATGCAGTGCACGGTGAATTAATAATTTTAATCTTGGTTACAGTATATCACTAACAAGATTTAAGTTTAATAAATTACATAATTTTCGTTTATTGTATTGTTAAGCACGAACATAGATTCATTCGTCTGACCAATTCCTTATGTATACTACGTCTGACCAAATCATTATATATTCTACCTGATACATTCAATTTAGTCACAGGAGGTATATTTTATTTAATTACCAAATAAAGCATTACGAAATTATGAATAACAGTTAAATAACGAATTAGAATCTATATTAATTTGTTTTAAATCATTATTTTATTCTTCAACTCCATCACCGTGTATGAGCATAAAAGTGCTCGTCTCCTTACTTTGTGTTACATTCCACTTAAAGAAAGGCATAGTAACCTGCCTACTTTCCTTTTGAGATATTTTATTTTATCAATCCTTTGCATATGAGCATTATTATTGCTCATCCTTTTCATTTTTCCATTAGTAAGAGCGAAGCGACGCCCTTATTTCCATATTATACCACTGTCATACACTACACAGCGACATTACGCTGTGATTTTCTTTCCAATATTTTCCTATTCTTATACCATAATTTTGTTAATAATTTAAATTCATTTTTTATTTATTAGATAATAGAGAGATATCAAGTTACAATCAATATTGATTACAATATTTTCCTTTTGACAATCACAATTTTATCACCGTAAGAGTTAATCGCAAGCTCTCTCCATTCCCGGGTAAAGTCGGTGTATGCAGATTGACCCATAATCAAAAGAGAGCACCTGAAATCAAATCACCTGAGGGATAGATTTGGGACAGGTACCTGATCGTCTACATTCTCACTTCCCCGGACGTGACAAACAGACGGTCAAACAAAAAAATTTGGTGGCAGCGGTGGGATGGTTTAATGGTTTTGATTAACAAACGGCGATAAATCAGTAGAATTGATTATTGAAATAAAATAATACAGTGAAAAGGAGATTTTCATTTTTTAATAATGTCATATCACACTCGTTCGCACGGATCATCCGAGGCTGGAGATAGTGCAATGGCCGAATTAGAAATCAAGCAGAAACAATTAAATGATAAAGAAAAATTATTATTAGAACAAGCAAGTGCGTTAAGAAACCAACAGGCAGAGTTAGAAAAAAGGGAAATGAATTTGAATAGAGAAAGAGAAGCCGCTGTAGGCATTGAAAGTTTAACCGCAGTTTTAAATTCATTTAAGGGTGAATTCAGTTCTTTGCGAAATAATTTTACGTCTCTGCATGAGCAAGTAAATCAAATAAATAGGCGGGTAGACGGTTTAACCAACAATGGACCGCCCTCTGAGGCTTCGCCTCAACAGGAAATTATTAATGATGCCCCTTTTTCTAATGAAAATATTTTGCCGCCAAATGTTGTTAAAGATATTACCCCTCAATCTCCTATTAGACTCAAGGATGTAGTTGATATGATACCAAAATATGATGGACACAAAATATCGGTTTTTCAGTTTAGTAAGATTTGTGAACGCGTTTCTCATTTGATACCACAAGAACAAGAATTTTATTTGGTACAAATGATAATAAATAAACTTCAAGGGCATGCGTATACTGCCATTGAAGGAACGAATTTTGCATATTTGTCGGTCTTATTAGATCATTTGAAAAAAATTTTCGGACCAAATAAATCTTTAAATCAGTACCGTGGAGAGCTTGGAAATTTGTATATGTCGGCAACCGAGGACATTTTTAGTTATATTGAGCGTACTAAGGAATTAAAATCCGCAATAATTGATGGAGAACTTGGTATACAAGGCGGTCTGTGTCTTACACCGTATGAGGAGGGAAAGATCGATCATGAATGCCTTGAAGCATTCATAAACGGACTACCGTCTGATTTATTGGTACGCGTAAAATTAGAGGGAAGAACATATGATTTGGATAATGCCATAACAAGAACAATTCAATTGACCAAAACATTAGAGGCAGAATCACGTCGGAAAAAACCCACGAGTAATTTAAAATATAATTTTTCTCCACGAGTAGATTTTCCGCCACGAAATAATAATATGGAACCTCGAGCTATAGATTCATCGTGGTCTCGCGATGTATTACCTTCTTCGCAAACAGTGAATCCAATTCGCCGTCCTAACGTACCGTTTTATAAGGGAGGCCCGATTATTAAACCTTTAACACCGGGACAACCAGGACCAAATACTCCGCAAGATCAAGTTTGTCATTATTGCAAAACTCCAGGACATTTTATTAATAATTGTCGCAAGTTGGCATATAAGAAATCTTTAGAAACCTCTGGAAATATAAATATGAATAAAGAAAGCACTAAGAATTCGGGAAACGCCGAAGGCGTTCCGGGAACAAGCGGTGTCCGCCCGAGCGCAGGTATACTAGGACACCCGAATTCCCCAAAGACAGTTCAGTTTCGGGAACCGATAACTCAATAGCTTTGCAGGCCGTAAAGGTAACTAAGATTTTTAAGGCGACTCAGGCACCCATCATTACACTCGCATCTTCAAAGTTAAAGGGTTATTGTACTTTTATGATAGATTCAGGATCCGACATAAATTTGATAAAGGAAAAGTATGTTGATACAGATATTTTGATTAATAAATATCATACTTTTAATTTACAGGGAATTAGTCCTAATGTTATTTCCACTTTAGGATCGGTCGATATACCATTATTGGGAGAATTAGTGCAGTTTCACATAGTACCGGACGATATAAATTTTGTACAATGCGGTATTCTCGGTACTAGTCTTTTGAGGAAGCATAACGCTTCCATAGATTTTAAGAACAAACGGTTAATTTATGATGATACATGTATGCCATTTACCGAGGTAGAGTACATACATCTTGAGCCACGTTCAGTTACACCGTTTCATGTTAAGATTGTAAATCCTGAGGTGAAAAGCGGATACATACCTTTGATTAAGTCCGTTGAGGGAATTTACCTTGGGAAAGCTCTTGTTACTAATATAAACGGAAAGGCACACCTTCCCATATATAATACTACAGATTTAGCATACGACATGGAGGTTCCCTCCATTGTTTTGGAAGAATATGATATTGCTAATCCTTTCGAAAACTCTGAATCTCTGAGGAGGTTCAGTCAGCTCCTGCCGCCCGAGGGCATGCAGAAAGCCCAGTCTTACGTCGTACCAATCGTTATGAATCCCTTATTAATCCTAGTAATTTGGAAAAATCTCCATTTGAAACCCAGGAACCATGCCGAGGCAAGGAAATGCCCTGTGGTAATTTTAGTTGGAACCAATCAGTCCCTGATCATCTTGGTAGTTTTAGTATTACTTACAAAACCCCACAGGAAAGGGTTAAAGTAATTTCGCAGTTATTACGCATGGATCATCTCAACTCCGAGGAAAGAGATAATCTTCTTGCTTTGATTAACGATTATCAGGACAGATTTCAGTTGCCAACTGATCATTTAGAACATACAGATGCTACACAGCATTCTATCCCAACCATAACTGAAGTTCCTATCCATCAGAAGCAATATCGTTTTTCCCCTTTTCATAAAGATGAAATTAATAGACAAGTAGATGCTTTATTAGCTGATGGCATAATAGAACATTCTACTTCCCCTTACAATTCACCAGTTTGGATAGTACCTAAGAAATCAGATTCTTCAGGAAATAAAAGATGGAGAATGGTTATAGATTTTCGCCACCTCAATGAAAAAACTATAGGAGATGCGTACCCTCTTCCAAATATTACAGATATTCTTGACCAATTAGGAAATGCAAAATATTTTACGGTATTAGATTTAGCCTCCGGGTTTCATCAAATACCAATGAATCCGAAAGATGCGTGTAAAACAGCTTTTTCCACACCGTACGGGCATTATCAGTATAAACGAATGCCATTTGGATTAAAGAATGCCCCTTCTACTTTTCAACGATTAATGGATACCGTACTTATCGGATTACAGGGAAATGAATTATTTGTTTACGTTGACGACATAGTTATTTATGCTCGATCATTGCAAGAGCACAATGTAAAAATTGCAAGACTAATGAAAAGATTAAGGGAAGCCAACCTTAAATTACAACCTGATAAATGCGAGTTTCTTCGCAAAGAAGTTGGATATTTAGGACACATAATTAGTTCTGAAGGTGTTAAACCAGATCCTGAAAAGGTTAAAGCTATCAAGAATTTTCCAATTCCACGTAATGCCAAAAATATTAAACAATTTCTTGGCTTGGCAGGTTATTACAGACGATTTATACCAGAATTTTCAAAAATTGCTAAACCATTAACCGAGTTATTGAAGAAAGATCGACCTTTTGTTTGGGAATCTCCGCAAGCAGTAGCGTTTGCTACTCTCCAGAATTTTTTGTGCACGGAACCTATATTGCAATATCCAGATTTTACACAGCCTTTTATTTTAACTACAGATGCATCCGGATATGCAATTGGAGGCGTTTTAAGTCAGGGAAAAATAGGAAAAGATTTACCTGTTGCATATGTTTCGCGTATACTTAATAGAGCAGAACAAAATTATTCAACCATAGAAAAAGAATGTTTGGCTATGGTATATTGCACGAATCATTTTAGGCCATATTTGTACGGAAGGAAGTTTACTATTGTTACGGATCACAAACCTTTAGTTTGGTTGCATTCCATTAAAGATCCATCTTCAAGACTTTGGAAATGGAGAACTAAGTTGGCAGAGTTCGATTATGATATTCAATATAAAAAAGGAAGCTTGAATAATAACGCCGATGCGTTATCACGAAATCCACCATTAGCTGTAACATTACCTTTAATTACAGATCTACCTGATACATTGGATGAATCATCCAATGAATCTTTATTTTCATTTCCAACAAGTCGACCTCCAGATACAGTTATTTCTAATTACGATCATATTAATGAACATGTCACGTCCGGGGAAGTGAGAATGTAGACGATCAGGTACCTGTCCCAAATCTATCCCTCAGGTGATTTGATTTCAGGTGCTCTCTTTTGATTATGGGTCAATCTGCATACACCGACTTTACCCGGGAATGGAGAGAGCTTGCGATTAACTCTTACGGTGATGAAATTGTGATTGTCAAAAAGTAAATATTGTAATCAATATTGATTGTAACTTGATATCTCTCTATTATCTAATATATGAAAACTGAATTTAAATTATTATCTCTCTTATTTCTTCAACAAAATTATGGTATAAGAATAGGAAAATATTGAAAAGAAAATCGTAGCGTTATGTCGCTGTGTAGTGTATGACAGTGGTATAATATGGAAATAAGGGCGTCGCTTCGCTCTTACTAATGGAAAAATGAAAAGGATGAGCAATAATAATGCTCATATGCAAAGGATTGATAAAATAAAATATCTCAAAAGGAAAGTAGGCAGGTTACTATGCCTTTCTTTAAGTGGAATGTAACACAAAGTAAGGAGACGAGCACTTTTATGCTCATACACGGTGATGGAGTTGAAGAATAAAATAATGATTTAAAACAAATTAATATAGATTCTAATTCGTTATTAACTGTTATTCATAATTTCGTAATGCTTTATTTGGTAATTAAATAAAATATACCTCCTGTGACTAAATTGAATGTATCAGGTAGAATATATAATGATTTGGTCAGACGTAGTATACATAAGGAATTGGTCAGATGAATGAATCTATGTTCGTGCTTAACAATACAATAAACGAAAATTATGTAATTTATTAAACTTAAATCTTGTTAGTGATATACTGTAACCAAGATTAAAATTATTAATTCACCGTGCACTGCCTTATGGTAAGTCAGCAATTCCTTAATATTGTCACTAGCGTAATTGTCACTAGCGTAATTGTCACTAGCGTAAGTCGTACTATTGTCACTAGTGTGAGTTATTAAACTTAAATCTTGTTAGTGATATACTGTAACCACAATTAAAGTTATTAATTCACCGTGCACTGCCTTATGGTAAGTCAGCAATTCCTTAATATTGTCACTAGCGTAATTGTCACTAGCGTAATTGTCACTATCGTAATTGTCACTAGCGTAAGTCGTACTATTGTCACTAGTGTGAGTCGAACTTTTTACCATGCTCACTTGATTTAAGTACACAAATGTAATAAACTTGTAATGCAAATGTTAAATTAATGTTTATAAT
>NW_020825082.1:0-20996 GCF_003672135.1 Ooceraea biroi
CACCTCACACCCATTTTTAATTTTTTTTATTTTGCAATATTAATTATTAACGATTATATAACCACTGATTAGTTATTTTTGAGCGCCATGATATTACCATTTTTTGCTTCAGCTACTTATTATTACCAACAGGCTACGCTACCAGTAGTCTGTTATGACCTAACCAAGAATATTATTTGCTTAGCAACCTAACACACATTTATATGTTAGAAGCTTTAGCTTGATACTAGTTTAATTAAAAATATATAAGTAATTATATTAACAGTATATTAAGGAAAAGAAATATTAAAAGGACAAAAAACAATATATATATATGTATAACTTTAGTATTATGCTTTATGAAGATTCATATTCTAATTAATTTAGGTCCACGTATATATATATATTATATATATATTTTTTCTGAAACATAAAAATACAAAAACAACATAAAATCAGTTAAAATAATATAAAAAACAGTTTATATACTCTAGCAGTTTAAATAAAATAATTTTGAAACATATTATTAATAATTTGATAAGATTTATAATTATTAATATTACGAGATTTGTAATATTTGAGATCTTTGAACTGTAATACATGAAAAGGTTTAAAGTAGCAAAAACCATTGAGCTACCTTAATATTGTATTATATAAAAAGTATTAATGTTAGTTGTAATAATTGAAAGAATTAATTAAAAATATATCTTATTATATGGCTTATATAGCCATTGATAAGTATTTTACAAATTTGGCTTAAATACATTGAGGTTCTTGACAGGAGAAAATATTTAATTATTTTAATAACAAAGAAACAATTGATTTTGAAATGGATATTATTATACTATAGTAAGGTCCTTTACAACTAGTAATTTTCGAAAACTAATAGGGTCGGTTATTATATAAAACAGGAAAATCAATTAGTTATTTTAAAGACAAGAGTAAAAATAATGCCGGGCGGAATTTGAGTTTTATTAAGTGACGTGTAGCTTTGATAGTTTTATAAATTTACCGAGACAATTTGGTGTGATTGTTGTACAAGAGCATAATTGTTATTAATAACAATTAAGCGAGTAAAATTTTGGAATTGAATTTTATTATACAATGAAATAGGTTTTTGGAAGTGTAGTAAAATTGTGATTTACCAACATTTTGAAGTGATTTTTCGTATAAAAAATTAAAGATTATTTTATAACATAAAAGGAGAAACAATTTATGAGTAAAAGAATGTAGAATATTGTTCTACAACTTAGTCATAAAGATAGTACGTAGTTAAAGTTACGAAATTGCAATTAAAATTTTACTAAATGTTTGGGCTAAAATTTTTGAACCGTAAGGAAATAATTTGTTATTAATTTATTTTAAGCATCTAGGGTCATAAGAGGAAACTAATAGGGACCTCAAGATTTTTGAAAATTAATCATTTTTACGGAAAGTGACCAACAACTTTGGAAATCATCATTTTTAGATAGGCTGAGGTACCTGTGATGAAATTTTTCTTATCGCACACGGGATCATTTGAGAAACCACAAAAATTGCAAATCACTATTTTGTTAAACAAATCAGCGTTATTTTTCAATATTTAATAGTGTAGAAAGTTTAATGAAATTATTAATAGTTTAGAAGTTACAAAAGTGAAAACAATTAAAGTCAAAATCAATTAGTGAACAATTTAATGATAAAAGGAAATAAAAATGTTTTAACCCAAAAATATTAAGAAAAGAATTAAATCGTTAATTAATTATGAATAAACAGTATATTACACATTGGTATTTACATTCATAGTAAGGATTATTGAATTTATTTAATGGAATATTTTATGTTACTGAGCATTAATTAAGATATATATTAATTACGCATTTGAGAGTGCGGTTAATAATAAGTATATTAACCATATCATATACAACACACTTATATAGGTTGCGTATAACCTTAAAAGATTATTGTTAATTTAAATTTTAGAATTAATTAAGACTAATATTGTAGTGGAATTAATAATTATATGGTTTAATTATAATATTAAGCCGGCACACCAATAGTGCTTTTTAATAATTTTATAATAAACCCAAAGAATAGACGTGCAAGTACATTACACGTGTTTATATCTATATATATATAGTCATCCTATAACTATAAGACAATTATGCTGTTGAGTAGATTATAGTTTATTAGAATGGTACTCTGAGAATAATAATTTAGATGTTTAATTACATTATTAAAGGCTTCATGCATACCAATAATTGATTTTACAATAATTTATAATGATTATTATTTCACTAGTGCGTTATATTATTAAGTAGAACTATGCAGGTCTTATGAATAATCATGCATAAGACTACGAGCATATAAAATGCATATGTCAAGCGTTATAATTTTAAGAATTAAAATTGTGAGCATACAGAATTATTGTGAATATTAAGTTTGAATAAGACAGTGAACACGCTAAGTAAACAAAGGGAATAAAGATTTTAAATTCACGAAGGAATAATTATTCATGAGACTAATTGCAAAGACGGGACTATGTCGGCACCTGATTGAAATAATAATCCAAACCGCTGTCTTAATCAAAGGGTTGAAAGATATCTCGGCAAGACATATCGGCAGAAGTTGCAGCTGCCATTTGATTCGGAAGAATTCTTCTCCGGTGATTAAAAAGCATAACCAGATGAGCGATATCTGTACTAGAACTTTCATGTTGAACTTACGCGTCAACATAGTTTATCTTTTGTAGCGTTTGAGCTCACCGTTGGAGTCATCGTCCCCACTAGACAGCACCGTGAGACCAATCCCACCATTAAGTTTTCGATCCCACCATAAGAAGCTTAGAAAATCGAAGAACCAATGAGTTAAGTGGGAGAGCACTCCCTACTATTTTAGTATTTTGCTTCTAACACGTAGCGTCCCCACTTATGTAACCCTTTCTCCGAGCGGGGGTACGGGACCCTGTCCCCACGCATCATAATTTTTTGCATATAAACGTGATGCAACAGCCAGAGAAACAGACTCACACTTTACACACACTTTTACCACTTCTAACTGATAACCTTTTTGACGACCCTTTTTAGACGTCACACTTACTTTTAATTAATTATTGGAGTCGCTAGCTAGCGTAAATTCGCTAACTAAGCGTAAAATATAACGTAGAGCCAGTGAAGTTTGAGTTATTACCAAAGTCTGATTGACTTATTCTTGTGCTGCTAACATCATCAAGTGCTTCCTGACCTGAGGGTTAGATTTGTGCGAACGCTTGTGAGTAGATTATTATTATTATTATTTTATACTCGCTGTCATTATGGAACGTTATACTGTTTACTCCATATACATACTACACATTTTGACAGATTTATAAAGTTTCAATACGATTATTAATTACGTATACTTAATATTTTCGATTTATTAATTAGTTGTGAAACAATTACTGGCCTGAGGGTTCAGATTTATATGACATTTGCGAATGTAAATTATATCAAGTTAACACATATTTATATATGTAACCAAACTTCTATATTACACGTGAATTTAGTAATAAACTTTGATTAATTTGATTGTATCATTAAAATTACCCTTCATTATTATTGTTTAATCATTGAGAAATAATGTAATGGTACAACAATTGCACATTAGCCATAATTTAACTTTAACTTTTGTTCAGAATAATCGCTCGCCAGCGTAAATTCGCAGCGAAAGCGTCATCCTCAATATTGTATATAGTGCATGAATGCATTAATTATATCAATTTATTGTGCGAGGCATACCCATTTAATTTCAATTATATTTTAAGCGTTAAATCGCTTTTCCTTTTAATACCATTAACAGCGACTTATTCGCTGTGAGTTATCCTTTGAAAACAGTCCGAGCGGAAACATTTCCGCTTCCATACTGTCAATACCACGGCGTGTATAGCCGCCATTTTTCTATCCTTTAGCTCGGTTATACGAACATATATGCCTGCATTACACAATTAAGTCGTATTTATATTTAAGTGAATTAAAATCAAATCATACCATTATTTGAAGGATAATTCGATTATAAACATTAATTTAACATTTGCATTACAAGTTTATACATTTGTAGTTTAAATCAAGTGGCATGGTAAAAAAGTTCGACATCACACTAGTGACATAGTACGACTACGCAAGTGACAATTACGATAGTGACACATTACGCTAGTGACATTACGATAACTGACAATTACCGCTAGTTTGACAATATTAAGGAATTGCTGTGACTTACCATAAGGCAGTGCACGGTGAATTAATAACTTTAATTGTGGTTACGATATTCACTAACAAGATTTAAGTTTAATAACTCCACCTAGTGACAATAGTACGACTTACGCTAGATGACAATTACCCGCTTAGTGACAATATTAAGGAATTGCTGACTTACCATAAGGCAGTGCACGGTGAATTAATAATTTTAATCTTGGTTACAGTATATCACTAACAAGATGTTAAGTTTAATAAATTACATAATTTTCTTATCTGTATTGTTAAGCACGAACAATAGGATTCATTCGTCTGACCAATTCCTTATGTATACTACGTCTGACCAAATCATTATATATTCTACCTGATACATACAATTTAGTCACAGACGACTATTTTATTTAATTACCAAATAAAGCATTACGAAATATAAGAAAACAGTTAATAACGAATTAGAATCTATATTAATTTGTTTTAAATCATTATTTTTATTCTTCAACTCCATCACCGTGTTATGAGCATAAAAGTGCTCCTCTCCTTACTTTGTGTTACATTCCACTTAAAGAAAGGCATAGTAACCTGCCTACTTTTCTTTTGAGATATTTATTATTCAATCCTTTGCATATGAGCATTATTATTGCTCATCCTTTTCATTTTTCCATTAGCAAGAGCGAAGTGACGCCCTTATTTCTATATTATACTACTTCATACACTACACAGCGACATTACGCTGGATTTTCTTTTCAATATTTACCTATTCTTATACCTTAATTTTGTTGAAGAAATTAAAGAGATAATAATTAAATTCAGTTTTCATTTATTAGATAATAGGAGATATCAAGTTACAATCAAATTTGATTACAATATTTTCCTTTTGACAATCACATTTCTCACCGTAAGAGTTAATCGCAAGCTCTCTCCATTCCGGGTAAAGTCGGTGTATGCAGATTGACCCATAATCAAAAGAGAGCACCTGAAATCAAATCACCTGAGGATAGATTTGGGACAGGTACCTGATCGTTCTACATTCTCACTTCCCCGGACGTGACAAACAGACGGTCAAACAACAAAAATTTGTGGCAGCCCAGGTGGGATGGTTTAATGGTTTTGATTAACAAACGGCGATAAAGAATTGATTGGTTTAATGGTTTTGAGGTAACCAAAACGATAAATTGATGAGTTTAATGGTTGATTAAACAACGTGGCGATAAATCAGGTAAATTGATATTGAAATAAAATAATACAGTGAAAGAAGTTTTCATTTTAGACGTAATGTCATTATCTTACTCGTTCGCACTGGATCATCCGAGGCTGGAGAATATTGCAATGGCCGAGATTGAAATCAAGCAGAACAATTAAAATGATAAAGAAAAATTTTATTAGAACCAAGCAAGTGCTTGAGAACAACAGGAAAGAGTTGGAAGAGGAAAATGAATTTTGAATAAGAGAAGAGAAGCCGCTGCTAGGCATTGAAATTTATACAGTTTTAAATTCATTTAAGTGAAGGGTGTCAGCTCTTTTGCGAAATAATTTACGACTCTGCATGAGCCAGTAAATCAAAATAAATAGGCGGGAGACGTTTAACCAACAATGGATCGCCCTCGAGGCATCGCCTCAACAGGAAATTATTAAGATTAACCCTTTCTACTGAAAATGTTTTTGGCCAAAATGTTGTTAAAGATATTACCCCTCAATCTCCGTATTAGACTCAAGGATGTAGTTGATAGTACCAAAATATGATGGACACAAATATCAGTTTTTCAGTTTAGTAAATTTGTGAGCATTTTCGAGATTGATACCACAAGGAGACAAGAATTTTATTTGGTTACAAATGATGATCAAATAAACTTCAAGAGGGCATGATCGTATACTGCCATTGAAGAACGATTTGGCATATTTGTCGTCTTATTAGATCATTTGAAAAAAGAATTTTCGGACAAATAAATCTTCAAATCAGTATTACCGTGAAGCTTGGAAATTTTGTATGTCGGCAGAGGACATTTTAGTTATATTGAGCGTACTAAGAATAAAATCCACATATAATTGATGGAAACGTTGAGTATCATGGCGGTATGTATCTTACACCGGTATAGGAGGGAAAGATCGATATGAATGCTATGAACATCTAAGGGTCTACTACTAGAGTTTGGTACGCGTAAATTAGAGAAGAATATAGATTTGGATAATGCGCATCAAGAACAATTCAGTTGACAAAAACATTAGAGGCAGAATCACGTCGAGGAAGAACCCACGAATAATTTAAAATATAATTTTCTCCACGAGTAGATTTTCCGCACGAATAATAATATGGAACCCGGTTGTAGATTCATCGTGGTCTCCCATGATGTATTACCTTCGCTAAATAGTGAATCAATTCCTCAAATCCTATCCGTTTATAAGGCGAGGCCGATTATTAAACCCTTTCACCGGAAACAGGACCAATTACTCCACTGAATCAAAGTTTGTCATTCTTGCCAAAACTCCAGGACATTTTATTAATAATTGTCAAGTTGGCGTATAAGGAAATCTTTAGAAACTCTGCGAATTATAATATAAATTAAAACACTAGAATTCAGGAAACGCCGAAGGCTTCGGGAACAAGCGTGGTCGCCAGCGACCAGGTATACTAGGACACCTGAATCCACAAGACAGTTCAGTTTCGGAGACCGATAACTCAATAGACTTTGCAGGCCTAAAGGTATAACTAGAGATTTTAAGGCAACAGGAGCCCATCAGTTACACTTGCATCTTCAAAGTTAAGGGAGATTGTACTTTATGATTAGATTAGGATTCACATAAATTTGATAAAGGAAAAGTATGTTGATACGATATTTTGATTAATAAATATCATACTTTAACTTACAGGAATTAGTCCTATGTATTCTTCCACTTTAGGATCAGGCTTCGATTATACCTTATTGGAGGAATTAGACCAGTTTTCACATAGTACCCGGACAACATAAATTTGTACAATGCGGATGTCTCGAAATACTTAGTCTTTGAGAACATTAACGCTTCCATAGATTTTTAAGAACAAACGGTTTAATTGTGATGAACATGTATACCATTTACCACGGTAGGAATCACATACAGCTCTTGAGCCACGTTCAGTTACACCGTTTCATGTTAAGATTATAAATTCCTGAGGTGAAGCGGATGCATACACATGTTAAGTCCATTGGGGGTCTACCTTGGAAAGCTCTTGTTACTAATATAAACGAAAGCACACCTTCCATTTAGATACTACAGATTAGCATAACGACATGGGTTCCTCCATTGTTTGGAAGAATATGATTTGCTAATCCTTTCAAAACTCTAAGAATCTCTGGGAGGTTCAGTTAGCTCCTGCCCTGAGGCAGCCAGAAAGCCTATGTCTACGTCGTACCAATCGTGTATGAATTCTATATTAATCCTGATTAATTTGGAAAATCTCCATTTGAAAACCACGGGAACCATGCCGAGCAAGGAAATCCCTGTGGTAATTTGGAGACAATTCAGTCCCTGATCACCTTTGAGTAGTTTTAGTATTACTCACAAGAGCCCACAGAAAGGTATAATAAATTTTCGCAGTTGATTAGCATGGATCATCTCAACTCCGAGAAAGAGATAATCTTCTTGCTTTGATTGATTATCAGGACAGTTCAGTTGCCAACTATCATTTAGAACATACATGATGCTAACAGCATTCTATCCCAACCATAACGAGTGTCCATCCATCAGAAGAATATCGTTTTTCCCCTTTGTAAAGATGAAATTAATAGACAAGTAGATGCTTTATTAGCTGATGGCATAATAGAACATTCTACTTCCCTTCACATTCACCAGTTTGGATAGTACCTAAGAAATCAGATTCTTCAGGAAATTAAAAGATGGAGAATGGTTATAGATTTTCACCACCTCAATGAAAGTAAACTATGAGATTAGCTACCCTCTTCCAAAATGTGCCAGATATTCTTGACAATTTAGAATGCAAAATGCACTTTACTGTATTTGCAATCTAGCTTCCGGTTTCATCAAATACCAATAATCCGGAAAGATGCGTGTAAGCAAAGCTTTTTCACACCGACGTGCGAATTATCAGTTTATAAACAATGCCATTTGGATTAAAATGCCATACATTTTCACAACATGAATAACCCTACTTGTCGTCGAATTAAGTGAAATGAATTATTTGTACGTCTGCACATTGATTGCTGAGGTGCTCGATCATTGCAAGAGCACAATGTCCAAATTGCTAAGACTAAATAAAAGATTAGTGAAGCCAACCCTTAAATTACAACCGATAAATGCGAGTTTCTTCGCAAAAAGTCGGAAATTTGAGACACATAAATTGTTCTAAGTATCTGAAAAACCCAGATCACTGAAAAGCGTTTACTCTCTAAGAAATTTTCCAATTCCACGTGTGCCAAAAATTCTTTTGATTCAAAGCAGAGGTTCTCTAGTTGACTTGGTCTATGCAATGTCGATTATTGCAGCGATTTGTTAGTTTACCAGATTTCAAATGACCATTACCGATATAAGATCGACTGTTGAACTCCGACATAGTGGGTCTCGAGTTTTAGGATAATGAACTATCAGATACCAGTTTTTTAACACAGATGCACGGATATCAATGGACCTTTTAACGGAAAATGAAAATTACCTTGGCATATGTTTCGTTTATGTAATAGAAAGCAGAACAAGATATTCAGCCAATAGAAGAATGTTTGCTATGGTATCATGTTGCACAGATCATTTTAAGACCATATTTGACGGAAGAAGTTTACATCGTTACGGATCTCACAAACTATTAGTTTGGTTGCATTCCATTAAAGATCCATTCTCTAGGACTTGAAGAAGAGACTAGTTGGCAGAGTTCGATTTGAGATATCACAATAAAAAGAAGCTTGGAATGTACGCGAGTGCCGTTAGTCACGAATCCACCCAGTTAGCCTGTAACATTGCTTTAATTAACAAGGTCACCTGAATGCATTGGATGAGTTCACAAAAAAATTGGATCGTTTATTTTCATTTCCAACCAGTCGGTACTCCAGATCGTTTTTCTAATTACGCATCATATGGTAAGACATCACAGAACCGATAGAGCAACCTATTAGAAATTGTGACGAGATATCAGGGAAACTTAGAGAGCATTTCGGTTACCTAACTTGAGCCATTAAATTTCAGGTCAGAGGCAGTATTTTACTTATACAAGGATTCATTAGTGCAGCAAGAGAAGGGACCAAAACGAGTTAGATCCCGCGCAAGCTCCTGTACCTATGGTAGGAGAGGACGACTCGGCGAGATAACAGATACGAATGCAAGTAGATTTTTAAAACAAAGTTTGATAATTGGTTAATATTTATTTACTTTAAACGCGAAGTCCATTGGACAGCGGCGCAAGAATTGCAAATGCCGGGCTGTCTACCAAATATCAGGATATTAGTCACGACAAGAGTTAGGTTTCCGACATTTAAGGACAAAGCGTTAATTGCTTGTAGCCACTTGAAAGTTAAGCGATCGACTTGTAGAGAAACCAAGCAATATCCTAAAGTTGCTCTTTACAGATATCGAATTGACACTACTTGCAGTTATAAAAACGAAATAAGTCCTCGTCATGACCTATATTCTCTATGGATATGTCAAAAACCAAAATTATTAATATTTAAATGATTTCACAATTAAGGTAACTATTTGTCATGGTCTTGTTCAGACCCCAACAGAAATTGAAAGATTACCTTTGATAGAAGAAACTCACTCTTCAGCAGTAGGAGGACATAAAGGCGTAACAAAAACTTACAATAGATTGCGACCCCATTATTATTGGAATACAATGAAAAAGGATATACAGCAATTTATTCAGAAATGCAGGCATTGTCAGTTACGGAAACTAACGAGAATAAAAACAAAGCAACCAATGATAATCACGGATACTCCAGGTTCTGCTTTTGATAAAGTATCCATGGACATTGTAGGACCACTACCTGCAACAAAAAGAAAGAACATATATATTTTAACAATACAGGATCTATTGACTAAGTATTCAGTTGCCATACCTTTATATGAAGCTACTTCATTAACAATAGCTGATGCTTTTATTAAACATTTTATTTGTTTGTATGGAACACCTAAGATAATTTTAACAGACCAAGGTGCCAATTTTTTGTCTTCTTTAATGAGAAATATTACAAAGAAATTTAATATCACACATTTGAAAACTACAGCTTACCATCCACAATCAAACGGATGTATAGAACGATCACACAACGTGTTAATAGAATATCTTAAGTTACAAATCAGTAGAGACAATGAATGGGACGAATACATACCTATGGCTATGTTTTCTTATAATACGAGTGTACACGAGAGTACTCAGTACTCCCCATTTCAGTTAGTATTCGGGCGAATACCTCGTACCCCAAGCTCTTTTGTTCCCACAGAGGAAGAAACGGATATAACATATTGCGAATATTTAACAAATTTGTTTCATAAGTTAAACGAAATACAGGAAATGGCCAGACAAAATTTGATACAATCAAAAGAACGAAGCAAGCGATATTATGATAGACAAGTGCGCCCATATGGTTTTAAGAAGGGGGATAACGTTTTCTTATTGAAAGAACCACGTAAAGGAAAATTCGCTGATCATTATACCGGACCTTATCAAATAGTGGAAATATTACCACCCAATAATGCAAAAATTTTGTTTCAAAATCAACCCCGAGTAGTCCATATGGACAAACTCAAAATATCCCATTTAAATCCTGGATGAAAACTAATAATATTTGTACGCGTTGCAGGATCAACAAATTGAGCTGAGCTCAGAAACATACCGTCAGTGCATCCAATGGTACCACACCTATGGAGTGAGACGGACAACCACCTTTGAAAGTGCCACTAGCCAGTTTATAGTGCACCAAGATAATACATATACTTTTGTGTATTTAGGCGTAAGGAAACGGCGGATCAACCCGAAACCTTGCCCTAAGGCATTTTTCAATTGAATGTGTTTTTATGTGTCCCACACACCGTCATTTCAGTTCTCGGAGGAACTGTCCAGGAATAATTACTTATTTACACAGAGCCTTTCTTGTACATTGTATGAGAACAGTGTTATGTTACAAGTCAGCTAATAGCATATTTTTGTGTGACACTTGCTACAAAAATAACGAGAAGATATATTATAAACAGAATGTCTCACGGTTACTAAAACATGATATGGTAATTGGAAGCCGTCAAGTTATTTTCGAATGCACATTTTGTGGAAAGAGTTTACTAATTTATAATCCATTTTATAATTGTGCAGATTGTTACCATACATATGAATTGTTAACAGAATATTTGGAAATTCATGATAAGGATATTTTTGAATTACACGATCCAACACTTATTCGTATATACAACAACGAAGTTAGATTAATTTCGTTAACACGAACATAAATTTTGATTCAATGAAGTTAATTTACCATCAATGGATAATTAACCATTTTTAGGAAAACACTTCTTGCATACAGGATAATTATAGCATTAAAATGCATTGAAGCAATAGACACCTCTGTTGCAACTTTTACTTGACAAAGAGTTAGTTCAAATTCTGAACAGCTCAAACCCTACTCTAATAACAATAGAGTTCCGTAGAAATGCTAATTTTCCTTAATTGATTAAACTTTGTAAAGGGAAAAATAGCATTAGACATATATACATGTCATCATTAATATAAGAAATAATTTTAAGGTTATATAATGAATAATCATGCGCAGTCTAGGAAGACTTTAGACCCGCTAGTTTTAAATCATGCAAAATGCATAGTTAATATTAAGGTTGTACATCGATTAACACGACATTTATATTGTATGTCCTGTTTTAGTAAGGAAAGCAACACTAGTAATTTTGAAATTATTATTACGCATTACATTGCCAGCGGGACCGTAGATTTAGGAACCTGCGTAAGTTGCAACGAGCAACTTTTTCAGAAACGACCCATGAGTTATTGTATACATTGCAAGAGTATTTATAGAGAACTTTTGGGACATGACAACTTAAATAGGATTGATATGTCAAACACAGAGTTTTTGTATAACACATACACGAAAAACTTTGAATATATAAAACCTAAGTCGGAATAATAAAATAATTATAATGGCGGAAGTTAATTTGGTTAAATGTGTACGAGTTTATCGAGTTCTGAATGAACAAGATCGGAAATATTATTGCGTATTTTGTTGGCACAATCAAATATTTTTACCCAGCATTAATTTTGAAACTTCGGTTGGCCCTATGGAAGGAATATTCCAGACACTACATTATTTTACAAATTGTTTTAATACAATGATTTTTCGATGTGCCATGTGTAACAATAAATTATCCGATATTGTTATGATAGATCAATGTGAAAGATGTTACTTAAAATTTAGGAATTTAAGAACACGAGGCCAATTACAAGATTCAGATTTGTTAACTACTTGTTTCATTTATAATTTGGAAAATAATGAGCTAACACACTCATGCGTATCAGGTTGAAAGCATATGGTAACACCAAACGAATTATTGGCGATATTTATTAAGCTGAATGATTGTAACATTGTCCATAGAACAATGAAGCCGTTATCAGGAATTATGTTATTCGTATTAATCCCCACAACCGACGGACTCATTGGATTCGATTGTGGAGGTCAGTATTTAAATGTAACCACAGTATCATTGTTAGGTGTCAAAGACTGTGAACTTAAGCACCAATCGTTAAATACATTTGACACACACATTCAGTTACTACAACTTGCGGAATACAATTACGTGGAAGTGATACAGTGCAAAGTTGAAATATCGCGAGTGATACAATACTGTGGAATGCATTCGCATATATCAGCTGTAGCCAATGCACGACTAGAGTACCTACAGGAAGTTTCCAGAGTCAAGTGCTACCACGCTTTTCAGGAAGGGTGTCACGTCCCGGTAAAAATCGAACTTTCTCTTTTCTCTCAACGGTCCGAACGACGCGCACAAGACGCACCTCGGAACCGCCATTTTGTCGGTACTCCTACTTCCACGAGGGACGTCCCACTCTCCAACCCACTCTCACGAGAGAGGGGACCCCCACTACCGAACCGCCGCAGCACCGAGCCGCCGAAAACAAAGGACCTCAGTGCAGGACCGGAAAAATTCAGTTCGACTCGCGACTCCGAACCAAGAGGTTCACTCGACACTCAAGGGCCACGGTTAGCCTTTTTCTATTTCAATCTCTAATTCGAACTTAGAACTTTTCCATTCCTTCGTATTTCGAACTTAGAACTTTTCCATTCCTTCGTATTTCGACTTAGAATATTTTTCAATCTTCGTATCTTGACTTAGAATATTTTTCAATCTTCGTATCTTGACTTAGAATATTTTTTTCAACCTTCGTATCTCGACTTAGAATATTTTTCAATCTTCGTATCTTGACTTAGAATATTTTTCAATCTTCGTATCTTGACTTAGAATATTTTTTTCAACCTTCGTATCTCGACTTAGAATATTTTTCAATACTAGTACTTCAAAGTTATCTTAGAGTTAGACGTTAGCATTAATAACCGTAGTAGTTAACTTAAATTTTGTAAGAACAATTGTATTTCCACCAATTCATTTTATTTAGAATATATGTATTTTGTGTGCTTGAATTTACGATTTATTTTATTTTTGACCACCAAGCCGATTTGATCATAATTCAGCGACTATAAATTTTACGCAGCTACCTCAGTTTCGGTCATTGTGGTTGTGTGTGTGTGCAACCAACTAACGAGCCTACAGTGAGGACAACGCACGTTGGTCTTCATTCCGCTGAGCTGACAGTCTTACAGTGCGGACAACGCACGGGACGGCCACTCGGTAACGAATCCCTTTCCGCACCACTCTCATCACAAGGTACACCCTAACTGAGGCGCGCACGTTTTTAACATTAACTTTTGCATAAATGACGAAGTTTTAATGCCGAAAACGAGACGAGGAGGAAAGAAACACCGAGCAAGACGTTTAGCTCGTATATTTTCTAACTTAGAGTCAGTGAACACCGTTGTCTAGCAGTATTACGGCATCGAGCCTCACTACATTGACCCAGAGTACGAGGCACTTTTCCGACCACGCGACCGTGACACTAACAGGAATAACAATAATTCGATCACAACGCGACTCACGAAACCGAGAGTGACCAGCAACTCTGTCGTATCACATCGAGTGATTCTAATCACGAACGGAAGCAACGAAGCCACGTGGGCAACGAGACTGGTCCCCATTTCATGCAACCTGCGGTACCCTCTGTGCCAAGATATTCCCGAGGGGGACCCTCGCCGAACTCATTACGATAGGCTGGCACAAGAGATCAAGGTACAGCGCTGGATCGAGAGTAACCAAGAACCCCTGGGTAAGTGAAATTATCATACTATTACCTCTCAACTTACACCGGCCTAATGATAAATTAATGAAGTTATCGACTCAGTCAAGTTAAAATTCAGAATATTAATACAGCTTTCTAATGATAAGTTAATGAAAGTAACTCATTCAAAGTAAAGGTCAGAACAGTATTGCAGTCGTCCATTAATGAGCTAATGAGGTTGATTCATTTTCATACAACCCGATGGCACTTTGCGTGATCACGCGCGGATACAAAGACGTCGAAACACAAGCCGCGTTATGCGAACAATGCACATCGTCACGAATCGGACCCATCTATCATAACGCGTACGCGAAAACGGAGACTCATAAATTGAACATCGGGCCCCGTGTGATTGATGTAATCTGTACCTATTGTTCCGCACAATTAACGACCTACCGACCGGTCCATAGATGCACGCGTTGTTATAACGAAATGATCGGTTTAATTAGGGGGAAGTAAATTCGAATAAATTCGCCATCGGCCACCCCTTTTTTTTTGAACCGAAATTTTTCACAAAGAGCGACCCTGGCACCCTTCCGCGAGAACTGCACTCCTGGCGAAATCACTCTGATCACGAGTATCCCCGGGTAGAATCCTCGGATTCGGTAACCCGAAACAGTGATCTAGTCCCGTGCTACACGTCCGAGTCCTGCATTCTTTGCAGCCGCGATTAGCCGGGACGTAATTTGGTGACAGCGGTGGGATACGAGAAGTTTCGCCATGGAAACGCGCAGTAAGGCTTCCAAGCCGCTCTCAGAAGCTGAAATAGAAGAACTTCAATCGCAGTTACGCAATAAGGAAAAACAGTTACGCGAACAAGCCGCAGCTCTAGAATCGCAACAGAACGAGTTCGAAACGCAGAAAGACGCAGCCGAACACGACCTACGTGAAATCAGAACCAGCCTCGAGAATAAGGAACTCGAGCTACGGGAACGTGATGCACGGAATAATAAAGACCCAGCCGAGGAAACCCTTCGTGAAAACGCCGAGCTGAAACGCGAATTAGCCCGTTTACGCGCCACAGCTCTAACCGAGCCCCTACCCTTGTCGCAACAACCGACCGTTGCGAATCCAACACATTATTGGAACACACCCGCCATGTTCCCATCACAGGACTCTTGGGCCGAACCCCCAGCACCGCGTGTGTATTTTCGCGAAATCCTCGAAACAGTGCCACATTTTGATGGCTACAACGTCACGGTAACACAATTCACTCGAGCATGTCGACGCGCGAAAGAAACCGTACCCGCGTCATCCGAACGTAGCCTCACGCGCATGCTAGTAAACAAATTACGTGGTCGCGCCTATTCCGCCGTCGAGGGAGTCCCGTGCGACACCATAGCACAGCTCGCCGACCTGTTAAACCGCGTATTCGGAGAAAAGAAAACGGTCCGGCAATATCACGGAGATTTATCATATACATACTGGAAAACCAACGAACACATCCTCGATTATATTGATCGCGTAAAAGATTTGCACTCGTGCATACTCGACGAGGAACGCCGACAGCGTGGAGACCTGACAAATGATAAGGTCGCGGAAATCGACGCCGAAGTAGCCGAGGCTTTTTGTAAGGGGTTACCACCCGAATTTCGTATGCAGCTATCCAACGAACATTATGTTCGACCACTCAGAGCATACTCGCGCGCTATCGACCTAGCAAAACAAAGAGAAATCGACAAGGAAAGATTCGAACCCCGACGCAACGAGAGGATACCCGAGGGGCACCGTATACCCTTCGACAACAGACCCATAACATATGCCACTCGGGACCGCCTGAACGAATACAGACGCAACAGTGACCGTGACAGGCGCATTCCACAGAGAGAAAACACCCCCGTTTATGACCGAACAGGCCCTATCGTAAACAAATACAGAGATAACCGACCGCGCGGAGACACAAACAGATACGGAAACGAACAGCTACGTAGGGACCGACCAGAAACACGACAAGAAACACCGATCCCTGAAAGGAAATGGTGTCGTTACTGCAAAAACGCCGGGCATGAAATTGAAGAGTGCAGGAAGCGACAGTATAACAACGCACAACGAGAGTCGGGAAACGCGGCCCGCCACTCGGGCAATCCGGACGAGACCCGAGCGGGACCGTCACGAGAACCGAATCGTCCGATCAGAACGATCGCAACCGAAGCGATCGAAACGCCAGAATCGCAGTGCTAAATCCGAAAGACTTCTTATACGCCCCCACTATTTTTATTAAAGCAGGAGGGCTCGCGAACGAAACCTCGTTTATGATCGATACCGGGGCTGCGCCGAATTTAATAAAGAAACGTAATTTACATCCCGAGATTAAAATAGATTCAAAAGCTCACGTTCACCTTAGCGGTATAAGCGATGATAGAATCAAATCTCTCGGGTCCGCGATAATCAAATTCATGGGGCAGGAAATTAACCTGCAAGTAGTCGAAGACTCGTTTCCAATCATGCAAGAAGGCATCTTAGGATCCGACTTTCTGCGTGGTGCATCGAAACTAGACTATAAAAAGCGGATCTTGCAATGGCAGGGGATACACGTCCCCTTCGTCATTAATGAAACGGTAACGATCCCTGCCAGATCGCGCACCGTCTTCCCGCTCAAAATCAAAAATTCAGGTATTAAACAAGGATACCTTCCTCGAATACAATTAAATGACCACATCTACCTAGGAGATGCCTTGGTCACCAACCGCGAAGGGCAAGCCTACGTCTGCATAATTAATACGGGAGAAGAAAGCCGCAACATAATCTTGCCGGATGTAGAAATACAAGAAATCGAGTCGCTCTCCCTCTCGCCCCCTTCACAGACTCCAGCCTCACCAGCGCAAACCCTCGACTCTTCCTCTGGTGAGCACGAACCGACTAACAAAAGGATCAAACAGATCCTGACCGTAGGGCCCCGAGGCTACCGAAATAAAATACATACGATACCGACGAAAAAAGTAGCAACAATAAATTACGACGAGATCTCTGACGACAATGCCCGTATCAACAAAATAAAAAACCTTCTCCGACTTGATCATCTGAACAACGAGGAGCGAGAACACGTATCCGAATTAATTGCAGAATACCCCGACATTTTCCGAATCCCCGAGGACAAGCTTAACCATACGAACGTTATCAACCATAAAATTCCCACGACCGACAACTTTCCCGTTAATACTAAACAATACCGTGTCACGTCCTGGGAAGTGAGAATGTAGACGATCAGGTACCTGTCCCAAATCTATCCCTCAGGTGATTTGATTTCAGGTGCTCTCTTTTGATTATGGGTCAATCTGCATACACCGACTTTACCCGGGAATGGAGAGAGCTTGCGATTAACTCTTACGGTGATGAAATCGTGATTGTCAAAAGGAAAATATTGTAATCAATATTTGATTGTAACTTGGTATCTCCCTATTATCTAATAAATGAAAACTGAATTTAAATTATTATCTCTTTTAATTCTTCAACAAAATTATGGTAGAAGAATAGGAAAATACTGGAAAAGGAAGTCGTAGCGTAATGTCGCTGTGTAGTGTATGACAGTAGTATAATATAGAAATAAGGGCGTCACTTCGCTCTTGCTAATGGAAAAATGAAAAGGATGAGCAATAATAATGCTCATATGCAAAGGATTGATAAAATAAAATATCTCAAAAGAAAAGTAGGCAGGTTACTATGCCTTTCTTTAAGTGGAATGTAACACAAAGTAAGGAGACGAGCACTTTTATGCTCATACACGGTGATGGAGTTGAAGAATAAAATAATGATTTAAAACAAATTAATATAGATTCTAATTCGTTATTAACTGTTATTCATTATTTCGTAATGCTTTATTTGGTAATTAAATAAAATATACCTCCTGTGACTAAATTGAATGTATCAGGTAGAATATATAATGATTTGGTCAGACGTAGTATACATAAGGAATTGGTCAGACGAATGAATCTATGTTCGTGCTTAACAATACGATAAAAGAAAATTATGTAATTTATTAAACTTAATCTTGTTAGTGATATACTGTAACCAAGATTAAAATTATTAATTCACCGTGCACTGCCTTATGGTAAGTCAGCAATTCCTTAATATTGTCACTAGCGTAATTGTTACTAGCGTAATTGTCACTAGCGTAAGTCGTACTATTGTCACTAGTGTGAGTTATTAAACTTAAATCTTGTTAGTGATATACTGTAACCACAATTAAAGTTATTAATTCACCGTGCACTGCCTTATGGTAAGTCAGCAATTCCTTAATATTGTCACTAGCGTAATTGTCACTATCGTAATTGTCACTAGCGTAATTGTCACTATCGTAATTGTCACTAGCGTAAGTCGTACTATTGTCACTAGTGTGAGTCGAACTTTTTACCATGCTCACTTGATTTAAGTACACAAATGTAATAAACTTGTAATGCAAATGTTAAATTAATGTTTATAATCGAATTATCCTTCAAATAATGGTATGATTTGATTTTAATTCACTTAAATATTAAATACGACTTAATTGTGTAATGAGGCATATATGTTCGTATACCGAGCTAAAGGATGAGAAAATGGCGGCTATACACGCCGTGGTATATGACAGGTATGGAAGCGAATGTTCGCTCTCGACTGTTTTCAAAGGATAACTCACAGCGAATGATGTCGCTGTTAATGGTATTCAAAGGGAAAAAGCGATTTAACGCTTTTAATATAATTGAAATAAATGGGTATGCCTCGCACAAATTAATTGATATAATTAATGCATTCATGCACTATATATTCAATATAGGATGACGCTTCGCTGCGAATTTACGCTGGCGAGCGATTCTGAACAAAAGTTAAAGTTAAATTATGGCTAATTGCAACTGTTGTACCATTAACATTATTCTCAATGATTAAACAATAATAATTGAAGGGTATATTTAATGAACAATCAAATTAATCAAAAGTTTATTACTAAAATCAAGTGTAATATAGAAGTTGGTTACAATATGAATATATGTGTTACTTGAAATAATTTTATTCGCAAATGTCATATAAATCTGAACCCTCAGGCCAGTAATTGTTTCACAACTAATTATAATTCGAAAATATTAAGTAACTGTAAATATAATAATGTATTGAAACTTTATAAATCTGTCAAAATGTGTAGTATGTATATGGAGTACAAGTATAACGTTCCATAAGAGCAGCGAGTATAAAATAATTAAATAAATCTACTCACAAGCGTTCGCACAAATCTAACCCTCAGGTCAGGAAGCACTTGATGATGTAGCAGCACAAGAATAAGTCAATCAGACTTTGGTAATAACTCAAACTTCACTGGCTCTACGTTATATTTTACGCTTAGTTAGCGAATTTACGCTAGCTAGCGACTCCAATAATTAATTAAAAGTAAGTGTAGTCTAAAAAGGGTCGTCAAAAAGGTACAGTGTAAAAGGTGTGTGTAAAAAGTGTGAGTCTTTTCTCTGGCTGCTGCATCACGTTATATACTCAAAAATTATGATGCGTGGGGACAGGGTCCCTGTAGCTCGAGAAGGGATTACAATAAGTGGGGACGCTACGGTTAAAGCAAAAACTAAAATAGTAGGGAGGCTCTGCCCACTTAACTCATTGGTTCTTCGTTTTCGAAGCTTCTTATGGTGGGATCGAAAACTTAAGTGGTGGGATTGGTCTCACGGTGCGTCTAGTGGGGACGATGAACTCAACGGTGAGCTCAACGCTTACAAAAGATAAACGTATGTTGACGCGTAAGTTCAACATGAAGTTCTCAGTACAGAATTATCGCTCATTTGTTATGCTTTTTAATCAACCGGAGTTTCTCCGAATCAAATGGCAGCTGCAACTTCCTGCCGATATGTCTTGCTCGAGATATCTATTCAACCTTTGATTAAGACAGCGGTCTTGGATTATTATTTCAATCAGGTGCCGACAAGTCACCGTCTTTTGCAATTAGTCATCATGAAATAATATTCCTTCGTGAATTTAAATCTTTATTCCTTTGTTACTTAACGCTGTGTTCACTGTCTTATTCAAATTAATATTCAAATAATTCTGTAATGCTCACAAATTTAATTCTTAAAATTATAACGCTTGACATATGCATTTTATATGCTCGTAGTCTTATGCATGAATTATTATAAGACCCTGCATACGTCTACTTAATAATATAACGCACTCAGTGAAATAATAATCATTATAAATTATTGTAAAATCAATTATTGGTATCATGAGCCTTTAATAATGTAATTAAATCATCTAAAATTATTATTTCAAGATACCATTCTAATAAACTTATAAAATCTCACTCAACCAATAATTGTCTTATAGTTATAGGGATGACTATATATATATAGATATACACGTGTATGTACTTGCACGTCTATTCTTTGGTTATTATAAAATTATTAATAAAGCAACTATTGGTGTGCCGGGCTTAATATTATAATTAAACCATATAA
>NW_020825083.1:0-12182 GCF_003672135.1 Ooceraea biroi
GAGGGGACGCGGCGGCGGTGCGCAGGTTCCGGCCGATATGCTTGCTGGACGAGATCGGCAAGCTGTTCGAGCGGGTGATAGCGGGCCGTCTCGTCCGGCACCTGCCCGGGGTGCTCCGGGTGAGGAGGAGAGACAGTTCGGCTTCCGGGAGGGCCGCTCCACGGGGACGCCGTGTTGAGTGGAGCCCTCACGGAGGCCGCTGTCTCGAGGGGGGGTTGTGGTGGCGTGTCGCTAGACATAGTGAACGCCTTCAACTCCCTCCCTTGGGATGATAGTGGAGGAGATGCGCGCGCAGCTCCTCCCTCCCTACCTCGCGAGGGTGATCCTGGAGTATTCCGGGACAGGTCGCTGGAGTGGGTCGACCGGGACGGGCGCACCAGGACCCGCGAGGTGGAGCGCGGCGTGCCGCAGGGGTCGGTCCTCGGACCGCACCTGTGGAGGCTCGCGTACGAGCGGGTCACGCGCGTCCTTCTGCCGCCCGGCTGTCACGTGAGGTGTTACGCCGACGACACCTGCGTGATGGCGAGGGTCCGAGCTGGGGGAGGCGTCCGGCCTGGCGGAGTTGGCGGTGGCGGTGGTGGTCCGCGCCATCAGGGAGGCTGGGCTGGAGGTGGCGCCGCAGAAGACCCAGGCGATGTTCTTTTCGACCATCGCCGGGGTCTGCCGCCTCCGGCCGAGATACGGTCGGCGGGGTCAGCGTCCCGGTGGGGACCAAGATGAAGTATCTTGGCCTCACCCTGGACGGCACCTGGTCCTTCGGGGAGCACTTCGGCGGGCTGGCGCCGAGGCTGGAGGGGGCGACCAACGCGCTGAGTCGCCTCCTCCCGAACCTCGGGGCCCGGAGACGCGAGTGCGCCGCTTGCTGGTGGAGCGGTGCGGTCGATCGCCCTGTACGGGGCGCCGGTGTGGGCGGAGGACCTCGCGGCCTCCCGGCGGGCCTCCAGGTGGTGAGGGCGGCCGAGAGGCGGCTGGCCGGGAGGGTCGTGAGGGCGTACCGCACCGTCTCTCACCGAGCGGCGCTGGCCCTGGCGGGCACCCCCCCGTGGAGCTGCTGGCGGAGGGACACGCTAACGCGTACCTCCGCCGGCGGGACCTGCGGGAGAGGGGTGTGGTGCTGACGGCCAGGGCAAAGGGGCCCTGAGGAGCAGGGGAGGAGGGCGGTGCTGCTGAAGTGGCAGCGGCGACTCGCCGACCCGGGTGAATCGGGTCGGAGGGTCGCCGGGGCCGTCCAGCCCATCCTCTGCGAGTGGGTGGACAGAGGATGGGGGACGTTGACCTACAGGACGACACAGGTTCTCTCCGGACACGGATGCTTCGGGAGTTCCTGTGTCGTATCGGGAAGGAGCGCGGACCGCACTGCCACCATTGCGGGGCGGAGAGGGACACGGCGGACCACACCCTGGCCGAGTGCGCGGCATGGGGTGAGGAACGCCGTGTCCTTAAAGACGTGGTAGGGGAGGACCTCTCGCTGCCGACCGTCATGAGGAAGATGGTCGGGAGCGAGAGGAACTGGAGGGCGGTCTCCTCCTTCTGCGAGCAGGTGATGCTGCGGAAGGAGGAGGCCGAGCGCGAGCGCCGACCGGGAGTCGGCCGGAGGGGTCCGGCCACGGATGACGGCGGGGGGGCCGCGGGGCGCCTTAATGGCGCCGGCGGCCCCCTCGTCGCGTCCGGGGCGGGAGTGCGAGGAGCAGGGGGGTGGAGACTCGGGAGGGAGGTCGCGGAGACCTCCCTCCGGAGTCGCGGGGAAGGGCCCCGACTCGGGTGGAGTCGGGGCTGCAGGCGCGTGACCCCCGTTGGGGCAGAGTGTCGGCGGGGCATTTGCCCGGGCACTCGGGTGACTGGTCGTCGGGGCATCTGCCCGGGCCGTCATCGTCGAGGGGTCCGAGGACTCCTTGACCCCCAACGGGGAGTATCGGGGACGGGTGGGCGAGGGCCGACTTGGGAGCGTCGGCCGTCGCCCTAAAACCTCCCCTCGACAGAGAGGGGAGGTCCCCGCGGAGCGGTGGTCTGCCACGCACCGCGGGTGGGGATTAGGGCCCGAAAGGGCAGCGCACCGGCGCTAGGGACGTATACCGGGCATCGTGGGGCGCGAACGAAGTGCCGTTTGGCCGATCTCGCGCCCCATACAGCCAGGGTTGGCAGACGGAGGTAGGTTTAGTGAGTATGAGTCTCACACTCCCCTCGCACCCCGCCCAAGGGGAGCGAGGGGGCCCATGACGGGTTCCTCCTCCGGAAAAAAAAAAAAAAAAAAAAAAGGTTAGGTTAGGTTCCGGGTTGTCGGAGGCCCGGGACCCCCGAAAGCCCTGGGCTGGGAGTTCTCCTGGCCCAGCGGTGAGTAAGGGGCTGGAGACCAGTGCCGGGATGTTATTTCCCCGGCCCGTGTCATCCGCCCACTCCCCGGGGGAACTTGGGGCCCCTTGCTTGCGAGGGTGGGGGTATACCCCGGTGGGCAGGAGCCGTGCAGGGTGGTGGGATAAACCAAAAATGAATGAACAAATGGTGGACGGTGGGAGGAAGGAGGAGGAGGAGACGAGGACGCAGCGGGATGACGGGGTGGCGGGAGCACTGGATGGGGGGTTCGTGGAAGCCCCCGCCCCTCTTGCCCCGGTCTCCCTGAGGTCCTCGAAGAAGAAGAGTGGAGGTGCCACATGCGGCAAGATCCGCCCCTGCGTAACGAGGGTGGAGAGGATGACTCCCCTCATGATTAGGAGGAGTCAGGGTGGCGCGGCCGGTACGTCGGGCTTTGGGACGCCGAGGGGCACGGCGAGTCGGGCAACTTCACCCGCACCGTCGTTGTGCTCGGTGGACACGGTGGAGGTTCTCTCCGACGCGGAGTCGGAGAAGTCGACCGCGAGCCTTCCGGTCAGCCTGAAGCGCACGCGGGGACGCCCCCCAACATCGGGGGAATATAAAAACCTCGCGGAGGCGAAGCGCTCCTTGGTCGAGGTACAGCAGCGGGAGATGGAGCTGCAGGATGAGAGGGAGTTTCGCGATTCCCTCCCCCCGGCACCATTCTGGAGAGGGGCGCTCTGCGCGACCTGGCCAAGGCGGAGGAGAATCGCATGAGGGAGCTGGCGCCTGCACCGTCGGCGGACCTAGCGGCCTCCATCGTGGAGCGTATGGGCACGGTCGTGAGGGTGGCGGAGACCTCGGGTCACCTTAAGGGGACCTATGTGAAGGCCCTACGCGAGGCCTCCCTTGAGGTGAGGTCGGCCCTCACCGTGCTTATGGGCCGGATGGACGACGGCGGGGCGCAAGAGAACAGCGCCCTCCGTCGCGAGGTGGAGTCCCTGAAGAGCCAGGTGCAGGAGTTGCGTGAGGCTCTCAGGGACGTGGGGAGGGGAGGGATTCTATCCCCCCCCAAACGTTCTCCGATGGTCCAGGACGGGGGGAGGACCCGCTGAGGACCCCGCCCCGCCCATCCCCGCCGCGGGTGCGGGCTCGAGAAAGGGGGGGGTTGTGCGGAACGTCCCCACCCCCAGCTCCGACGCCGCCGAGGGCGGAAGCGGCCCCACCGCGGCGTGGAGAGGAGCGCACGGACGGTCCGGGGGGCCTCGAGGAGCGCATTATAGCGCGAGTCGAGGCCCTACTGGACCGCCGGTTGGGTCCGGCCGCGGCCGTTGACCGTCCGACGGGACCGACCGGGTGGAGGGGGGGGACGGCTCCTCCACAACCCCCGCCGCAGCCGGCTGGCCGGAGCACGACGGCGGAAACTGCCCCTGCAGAGCCTGGGGCGGGCAAGCGGAGGAGGAGGCGGAGGGGAAGGGGCCGGGGTGGCGGTGGGCAGGAGTCCACTCCAACCCAACCGCCGCCCCGCCCCGGCCCCTCGTCGGTCCGGCGGGAGGAGCTTCCGGCTCCTCCCCCGGCCCCCCTGGTGGCACCACAAGTGGAGGCGTGGTCCCAAGTGGTGGGGCGTAAAGCGGCACGTGCCGCTAAGAAGGGGGCGAACACCCGTCCCTCGGCCCCACCAACTGGGGGTAAGGCAGGACCAGGGGGGGCGGAGCTAAACCTGCCCCCCCCAAGGCCGCACTGAAGGTGGCGAAACCGCCTTCATCGGCCGCGATCGCCCTCACTTGCCCCGACGGGCAGTACGCGGTGGCGCTAGCGGCCATCAAGGCGGCGATCAATTTGGGGGATTTCGATATCCCCCATATAAAGATGAAGGAGGCCGTCACGGGGGTCGCCTCTTGGAGGTGCCCGGCCCGGACGCCCATGGGAAGGCGGACCGTTTGGCGGAACGGATCCGCGCGACCCTGATGGGCGGAACGGCAAAGGTGGCTCGCCCCACCAAGCGGGCGGAGTTGACGGTCCGAGGTCTCGAGGACTCGATCTCCGCTCGCGAAGTGGCGGAGGCCGTTGCCGTGGCTGGGGGCTGCAGCCCCACGGCCGTTGAGACGGGCCCCATCAAGAGGGGCCCGGACGGACTGGGCCGTGTCTGGGTCCGGTGCCCGGCTACCGCGGCATCCAAAGTCGCGGGGCAGGCCCGGATCCAGATTGGATGGACGCGGGTCGGGGTAGCGCTGCTGGAGCCGCGCCCCCTCCAGTGCTTTAAATGTCTGGAGGTGGGACATGTGAGGCAGCGGTGCCCCAACCAGGAGGATCGGAGTAACCGGTGTTACCGGTGCGCGAACACTGGCCACCGAGCACGGGACTGCACCGCGGCGGCTCCCCGTTGCCCGCTTTGTGCGGACTTGGGGAGGCCCGCGGAGCACCGCCTCGGTGGGGCGGCATGCGCCCGCAGCAAGAAGGGCGGGCGCAAGAAGAAGGGCGGGGGGGCTGCGGCGGGGGCGACGGGGACAACTACGGTCCCCTCCGCGACCGCGCGGCCCGCATCCCCGATGCAGGTGGAGGAGGGGACGGACGGTGCCAAAAGGTCGGGGGGTACTCCCGTGGAGCCCCCAAGGAGCAACGTCCGCCCAAGCGCCTCCGCAAAGAGGCGGCGACAGAGGAGAGGGGACTCCCGTCCCCCTCCCAAGCAAGCGGTGGACCGGCGGCGGGGGCGCCTCCCCGGCCACCGAGTCAACAGGTGGTGGCCCGGAAGTTGCTGGGGGATTGGCCCCCCGGTAACGGAGCCAACAGAGCGGTCGGTGGAGGGGACGGGGACGCCTTCCCCTCCACTGCGACAGAGGTAGCCGGGCCGTTGGCGGTTCCGGCGGTTGAGGTGGTTGACCTGGAGGAGGTCGCAATGGCCAATACGTAATGACCCAGCGACTCCTCCAGGCCAACCTAAACCACGCCCGCCGGGCTCAGGACCTGTTTGTTCAGAGCCTGGCGGAGCGTGGTTTTGCGTTGGGCGTTGCGGCGGAGCCACATCGCGTGCCTGTCGGCCACCCACATTGGGTCGCCGACAGGCGTGGCTCCGTCGCGATTACTCGGTGCCCCGCCGCGGGCTCCCCCCCCATGTCTCTCCTTGAGTCTGGGGAGGGGTTCGTGGCGGTAGAGTGGGGCGACACCGTCGTGGTCGGGTGCTACGCGTCTCCGGCAATGGGTCTCGCCGCATTCGACGATTATTTGACCGGAGTGGGGGAGTGTGTCCAGCGATGCCTCCCCCGCCCGGTCCTGATCGCGGGGGACTTCAACGCCAAGTCTGGCGTTTGGGGTTCCCCGCGGACCGACGTCAGGGGCGAGACCCTGGTCGATTGGGCGGCAACTCTGGGCCTGTGCGTCCTGAACACGGGCTCAGAGAGCACCTGCGTGCGTTGGCGGGGGGAGTCGATCGTTGATCTGACCCTGGCCAATCCCCCTGCCGCACGCAGAGTGCGGGGGTGGAGGGTGGAGTCGGGACTCGAGACATTGTCAGACCATGTCTACATCTCGATGTCCCTGGCTCCACCCTTGGGTGCGGTTCCACCCCCTTGCCGCCCGGCCGGGGGCGACCGACCGCGGCGGTGGAAAGTGAAGGAGATGTGCGGGGACTCGCTGATCGCCAGTCTCCTCGCGGCGACGTGGCCGGACAGGGGTCCGGCCGATGACGTGGAGGAAGAGGCCACCTGGCTTCGGGACATCGTCACGGAGGCGTGTGACGCTGCGATGCCCCGGGCCAGGGGGCCTCGGGACCGGCGGGCAGCATATTGGTGGGACGTGGAGATCGCCGAATTACGGCGATCCTGCGTCCGCGCCAGAAGGCGTTTTTTGCGTGCCCGCCGGTCCGGGATCGTCGCGAGGATCGACGTCGCCTATGGGGAGTACCGGGAGACCCGGAACTCCCTACGGCGGGCGATCAGCAGGGCCAAGGACAGGGCCTGGGATGAACTCCTCCGGGGCATAGATGAGGACCCGTGGGGGCGCCCTTATAAGCTTGTTATGGGTAAGCTTCGCCCGTGGGCGCCCCCAATTACGGAGTCCTTGACCCCCGAGGTGAGGGAGGGGATTATAGACGCGCTCTTCCCAGTGGGAGAGGGCGTCCCCCCCCTTGCCCAGGACCCGCCTCCGGATCGGGAGGCGGAGGAGGTCCCGGGGGTCACTCCGGAGGAGATGGCCGGGGCCCGTAAGGGGCTGCGGGGCAACAAGGCCCCCGGCCCTGACGGGATCCCCGGCAAGGCTTGGGACCAGGCCCTTGAGGTCCTGTCCCCGCACGTGAGGCAGCTTTTCACAAGCTGCCTCAGGAGGAGGAAATTCCCTCCATCCTGGAAGAGGGCCAAATTGGTTCTCATCCCGAAAGGGACGGGCAAACCTGCGGACGAGCCTTCCGCGTACCGACCGGTGTGTCTGTTGGACGATGTGGGGAAGATGTTTGAGAGGGTGGTGGCTTCCCGCATCGTCCGGCACTTGTCCCGGAACGGTCCGGGACTGTGCGACGGGCAGTACGGCTTCCGTGAAGGTCGATCGACCGTGGACGCGATCAAACGCGTCCGATCGCTCACGGAGGCCGTAACCGCGGCCGGGGTGGGGGGAGTGGCGTTGGCGGTCAGTATTGATATCGCCAACGCCTTCAACTCCCTTCCATGGACGGCCGTGGTGGAGGCGATGCGTTATCACCGCCTCCCTGCCTACCTGGTGGATACGGTCCTGGACTACTTCCGGGACCGTAGGATGGAATACACCGGTCGGTACGGTGAGATACGTGGAAGGCGCCTGTCACGCGGGGTTCCTCAGGGGTCGGTGTTGGGACCCCTACTTTGGAACCTTGCATTTGACAGGGTCCTCAGGATTGCCCTGCCCCCAGGCTGCCACCTGGTGTGTTATGCCGACGACACACTGGTGGTGGTCGGGGGCCCAGGATGGAGGGAGGCGGCGCGCATGGCCGAAACGGCAGTGGCATGCGTGGTCCGCGCAATTCGCGCCCTAGGGCTGGAGGTGTCGCCTCAGAAGTCGGAGGCCATCTTTTTTCACGATGGCCTCCGCGGGGCACCACCTCCAGCCCACGTCATGGTGGGGAACGTCCCTGTCCCAGTGGGGCCCACGTTAAAATACCTGGGCCTCACACTGGACGGCCGCTGGTCGTTCGAGGATCACTTTGTAGGATTGGCCCCCCGGTTGGAGCGACTGGCCATGTCGGTCAGCCGCATTATGCCCAACCTGGGGGGCCCGCACGCGAAGGCTCGCCGCCTGTACGCGGGGGCGGTCCGATCGGTGGCCCTGTATGGGGCACCCGTGTGGGCGGGCGATGTGGCGGCCACCAGCCGGGCGGACAAATCCGTCCGGCACTTCGAGAGAAGGGTGGCCGCGCGCGTAGCCCGCACATATCGGACCGTTTCCCACAGGGCGGCGACGGCCTTGGCCGGCACCCCCCCCATCGCCCTGCTGGCGCCCGCGTACGCCGACGCGTACGAGCGGGCGCGGCGGGCGAGGGATCAGGGGGTCAAACTAACGGCCAAGGCCAAGGTGATCCTCGGGCGACAAGCCCGGCAAAGGGCGCTGCTCGAATGGCAGCGCCACCTCGCGGACCCGACCGTCACGTCGGGCCGGAGGTTTGCCGAGGCCGTCCACCCCTGTCTGGCGGAGTGGCTGGACAGGGGATGGGGCGGGGTGACGTTCCGAATGGCTCAGGTGCTCTCCGGACATGGTTGTTTCGGGGAGTACCTGAGCCGTATAGGGCGCGAGCGTGGACCGCGCTGCCATCACTGCGGCGCGGACCGGGACACGGCGCAGCACACCTTGGAGGAGTGCCCCTCGTGGGCGGGTGAGCGCCGTGTCCTGGTCAACAGGATCGGTGGGGACCTCTCCCTCCCGTCGGTCGTACGCGCGATCGTCGGGAGCGAGAGGTCCTGGTGTGCGTTCGCCTCCTTCTGCGAGGAAGTCATCTCGCGGAAGGAGGCGGCCGAGCGGGTCCGCGAGGTCGAAGACCCCGACCGGCAGCCAAGAGGCGGGGGGAGAGGACGGGGGGCTGGGCGCGCCAGGCCCGGATGACCCCGCTGGGGGGATCTAAGGTAGGATCCCCCCTCCCCACCCGGTATGCGGCGACCACGGTCGGGGGACCACGGGGCACCGAGTCGGGCGCCCCGATACGTGGCCCGGTTTAGGAGGCGGGGCAGGCCCAACACCGGTTGGGTCTGCGACGGGCGGGGCTATCGGGCGGGTGACAGGGTACCCTTTTTCCGGTACTCTGGGGGACGGTCCGTGGAACGCGGACCAATCTCACGCCGGGTCGGCGGGGCGTTTGCCCGGGCCCGGCGTTCACCCTCCCGATTTCATACGCGGCATTGCTCCCGTGCAATGCCGTGACGCGCGGTGGGTCCTTGGATGGGGCTGTGTGCCGCTGGGGCAATTGCCCCGGGCACACGGGGGTTGGCCGGCGGGGTATTTGCCCGGGCCTTCTCCGTCGGGTTGTCCCTAGGGACGGCGCGACCCCAACCAAGGACGGGTGGGACGGGAGGGCGGGGGCTGATTTGGGTTGTCAGCTCTTGCCCTAAAAAACCCCTCTCCATGTGAGGGGTCCCCGTGGAGTGGTGGTGCGCCACACTTCACGGGGTGGGACGGGCCCGCATTTGCGGGCACGCGTTTCCACAACGCGTGGGACCGTATACTTGGTGGGGGGAAGCCAGAAGAATCCGCAGTGGTTCCTAGGCTTCTCCCGCAACACCAGGGATGGCGCATGGAGGTGGTTTTAGTGAGTACGAGTCTCACACTCCCCTCGCGCTCCGCCCAAGGGGCGCGAGGGGGCCCATGACGGGTTTCCCCTCCGAAAAAAAAAAAAAAAAAAAAAAAGGTTAGGTTAGGTTAGGTTCCCCTCAGGGGCCTGCTACGGTGTAGCAGGTACGGGAATTGACGTTCCCGGGGGCACCCGAGTCACGGTATGAGTGTATGAATGAATGGGCCCCGGTCGGCCCGCTGTGGATATTCCCCGCAGACTAGCCAAGGGGGGAGTAGTAGGCCCCCCGACCGTGCCGCTCGTTGCCGGCCAGGTACCAGGCCTCTTCTCCCCGGGGCGTCGGGCAGTGCGCCCGACGTCGCGGGGCGAATGCGGAACGTGGGAGCCCGCTGGTTCGACCGCCGGGGGCTTGCCCCTGGCGATCGGCCCGGCGGGGGCGCCCTGTGGTGGGGCGCCGTCGGCGGCGGGCGGAGGATCGGAGCCAATGCGGGGGTTGAAGCGTCGGTGCCGGGCGGGGGAGCGGGGGAGCACTCGGCCAGTGTCTCCCCGTAACCGCGTGGCTGTCAGGCGGTGGTGAGTGCACTGGAGCCGTCCGGGCCGGGGCCGTGTAGGACCCCGTTCGGATCGGGGCCTGCGCGGCGTCGCCGGACGTAAAGCCCCAAAATTTTGTATCGGGGGCCGGCTTCACCGGTAACCCCACCCTCTTTCGGCTCTCGGTGGGACTAGGGTTGGCCACCCGAAAACCGCCTCTCGGCTGTCCCACACTTCATTAGGGTAAATTTACCGGGGGAAGGCTCCCCACTGCGGTGGGGACGCCATGATGGCCGAACCCGAAGAATTTACCACTGCAACATGGATTATGCTTTTCTTTTCGGGGAAAACGGGGGGGAAGACGGGCGCGGAGGCGCCGGAGGGCGTGGACGAGGAGGCGTGGGAGTCGCCTCGAGAGGTGGTGTGGTGTCGGACGTTGAGGAGGGGGTCTCGCTGAGGGCCATTTTGGACCCGGCGGCGGCCTCCTCCTCCGCGGCCGACGGTAGCCGCGGGGGCACGCGACGACCGCGGACCCGCCAAATGGCGAGGAGGGGGGGATCGAGCGCGCGATCGGGCAGTCGGGCCGGTCGGGTCAGCCGGGATAGTTCCCGGGACTCGGCTGCCTCGACGACGTGCGACGTGGCGTCCCTTCCGGGGGACGTCGACACCGACGCGTCGGCGAGCGAGACGGGGAGGAAGCGCAAGCGCGGGAGGCCCCCTACCACCGGGGAGTACGTCGGCCTGGCGGAGGCCAAGCGCGCCGCCAGGGAGGAGGAGCGACTGTCGAGGGAGTGGGAGCGGGAGAAGGAAGTCCTCGCCTCCATTCCCTCGCCAGCCGACAAGAGGGAGCGCGACTCCTGGGAAGTCCAGGTGGAGCGCTTCCGGGAGTGCCCGTCACCCGACATCACCGCTCGGGTGATGGAGCACCTCGAAACCGTGGTGAAGGTCGCCAAGAACTCGGGCCACCTTCAGGGCCCGTATGTCAGGGCCCTGAAGGAGGCCGCGGCGGGCATCAGGGCGGCGCTCACCGTCACTGCTGAGAGGAGGGGCGCCGGAGCCCCTTCTCTCAGCACGGAGAACGCCGCCCTGAGGGGGGAGGTGGAGTCCCTCAAATCGCAGGTGCGCGAACTGAGGGACACCATCTCCCTCATGGGACGGGCGACCGCGGGGGACGGGGGGGAGAGCCAGCGGGTGGCTGACTCTCCCGTCCTGCGCGTCAGGGGGCGGAGGCTGGTGACTCCGCCGAGGAGCCCGGCGACATCGGAGGCAGGACTCCGGACCGAGACCACCCCGCAGAAGGGGGGAGGTCCTCCCGCCGAAAGGGAGGACCCCCTGGTCGCCATGGAGGCCAGAATTATGGCCTCCATGGGGACCATGGTCTCGCGGATCGTCGCGGAGGCGGTGGCGCCCCTGGTGAGGCGCGGCGCGAGAGAGGGAGCGGAGCCGACCCCCAAACAGGACCGGAGGAGCCAGGCAACGGCGGGACGGCAAAGAAGAAGAAGAAAGGTAAGAAGGGGGGTGGTGGGGCGAGCGGAGCCCCGCCTGCCCTTAACCCCCCTCCGGCAGAGCAGCGGCCCAGTTCGGCGGTGGCCGGCCCGGCTAGCCGAGTTCCAGCCGGCGAGGAGGAGCAGCCGTGGTCGACGGTGGTGGGCAGGAGGGCCGCGAGGCCAACCGCCCAGCCACCGGCCCCCGCGGGTAAGGGCAAACCCGTGCCGGGCAAACCCGCCCCAGGTAGGGGGGCCAGCGGGGGGGGCAAACCCGCGACGGGCAAACCCTCCCCGCCCGGCGGTCGACCCGGCGCGAAGGGGCCGAAGCCCCCTAAGTCGCCCAAGACGGCGGCCGTGGTCATCACGGCGCCGACGGCGACTACAAGGGGGCCGTGGAGAAGGCGCAGAAGGGCGTGGACATCGACGCCCTGGGGATCGCCGCGCCGCGAGTGAGGAGGGCCTGACGGGGGCCCTCATTTACGAGATCCCGGGCCGGAGTCCGCCACCAAGGCGGACGAGCTGGCCTCCCGTTGGAGAAGGTTTTTGAGGGGTCGGGTGTAAGGGTCACCCGACCCTCAAGAAGGTGGAGCTGCGCGTCCGACGGCTGGACGACGCGGCTACGGAGGAGTCGGTGTCTCGGGCGGTCGCAGCCGCGGGAGGCTGCGACCCCCGAGACGTCGAAGTAGGGCCGATCCAGAGGTCCCCAGACGGCCTGGGGACCTCTTGGATCAGGCTTCCTGCGCAGGCCGGCGGAAAAGTCGCCGACCTGGGCAGGATCAGAGTGGGCTGGGCCTGGGCACCGATTACTGTGCTGGAGCCCAGGCCCTTGATGTGTTATAGGTGCCTGGCGAAGGGGCACGTGCAAGCGACGTGCCCCAGTCGCGAGGACCGCCGAGACCTGTGCTACAGGTGTGGCGCGGCGGGTCATCGGGCGCGCGGATGCGCCGCTGACCCGAAGTGCCCTCTGTGCACGGGTCTCGGCAGGAGGGCGGACCACAGGCTGGGTAGCGCGGCCTGTGCTCCGCCCTCCAAGGGAGGGAAAAGTGGGGTTCAAAGGGGGTCGGAGACGGCGGCCCAGGGAGGGCGCGGCCGACGGAGGCCGCCCCCGCCCGCAAAGGGGCGCCTCCCCGGCG
>NW_020825084.1:0-24663 GCF_003672135.1 Ooceraea biroi
GCCCAGTTTACGTCTAACCAATCGTTATGGATCCCTTATTAATCCTAGTAATTTTGGAAAAATCTCGCATTGTGAAACCAGGAACCATGCCCGAGGGCAAGGAAATGCCCTGTGCGTAATTTTAGTTGGAACCAATCATGTCCCTGATCATCTTGGTAGTTTTAGTATTACTTACATAAACCCCACAGGAAGGGTTAAAGTAATTTCGCAGTTATTACGCATGGACATCTCACACCCGAGGAAAGGATAATCTCTTGCTTTTGATTAACGATTATCAGGACAGATTCAGTTGCCAACTGATCATTTAGAACATACAGAGCTACACAGCATTTCTATCCCAACCAAACTGGGAAGTTCCTATCATCAGAAGCAATATCGTTTTTTCCCCTTTTCATTAAAAGAATGAATTAATAGACAAGTGAGATGCTTTATTAGCTGATGGCATAATAGAACATTCTACTTCCCCTTACAATTCACCAGTTTGGATAGTACCTAAGGAAATCAGATTCTTGCAGGAATAAAAATAATGGAGAATGGTTATAGATTTTCGCCACTCAATGAAAATATAGGAGAGCGTACCCTCTTCCAAATATTAGCAGTATCTTGACCAATTAGGAAATGCAAAATATTTTAACGGTTTAGATTTAGCCTCCGGGTTTCATCAAATACCAATGAATCCGAAAGATGCGTGTAAAACAGCTTTTTCCACACCGTACGGGCATTATCAGTATAAACGAATGCCATTTGGATTAAAGAATGCCCCTTCTACTTTCAACGATTAATGGATACCGTACTTATCGGATTACAGGGAAATGAATTATTTGTTTACGTTGACGACATAGTTATTTATGCTCGATCATTGCAAGAGCACAATTAAAAATTGCAAGGCTAATGAAAAGATTAAGGGAAGCCAACCTTAAATTACAACCTGATAAATGCGAGTTTCTTCGCAAAGAAGTCGGATATTTAGGACACATAATTAGTTCTGAAGGTGTTAAACCAGATCCTGAAAAGGTTAAAGCTATCAAGAATTTTCCAATTCCACGTAATGCCAAAAATATTAAACAATTTCTTGGCTTGGCAGGTTATTACAGACGATTTATACCAGAATTTTCAAAAATTGCTAAACCATTAACCGAGTTATTGAAGAAAGATCGACCTTTTGTTTGGGAATCTCCGCAAGCAGTAGCGTTTGCTACTCTCCAGAATTTTTTGTGCACGGAACCTATATTGCAATATCCAGATTTTACACAGCCTTTTATTTTAACTACAGATGCATCCGGATATGCAATTGGAGGCGTTTTAAGTCAGGGAAAAATAGGAAAAGATTTACCTGTGGCATATGTTTCGCGTATACTTAATAGAGCAGCCACACGGATGGACGAGCAGATCCCGAGGAACAACGATCATCGGAACCTGTGGAACCAGTATTATCGCAGTCTTTGTCGCAGAACAACCCTAGCAATCAGTCAACTTCGCCGCAGGTGACTGACAGTGAAACCATTGTATACACAGACTTACAAAAACGTTTGCGTGAATATTAGAACCATTTCCTCGATTGCATCGGAAATGTTCTTAAATAAGGGGGGGGATGTGACGTCCTGGCGTCCACCTCACACCCATTTTTAATTTTTTTATTTGCAATATTAATTATTAATGTATAACCACTGATAGTTATTTTTGAGCGCCATTGATACTTACCATTTTTGCTTCACTACTTATTATTAACCACAGGCTTACGTACAGTAGTCTGTTATTAACCTAACCAAGAATATTATTTACTTAGCAACCTAACCGACACATTTATTATGTTAAAAGCTTTAGCTTGATACTAGTTTTAATATAAAAATTTATGAAGTAATAATATTAACATATATAAAAGGAAAAGAAAATATTAAAAGCACAAAAACATACAGAAATCAGTAAACTATATAAAAACAGTTTTATATACTCTAGCAGTTAAATAAAATAATTTTGAAACATTTATTATTAATAATTTGATAGATTTATAATATAATATTACGAGATTGGTAATATTTGAGATCGTTTGAACTGTAATACCATGAAGGTTTTTATAGGTGTAGCAAAACCATTGAGCTACTTAATATTGTTTATTATATAAAAAGTATTAATGTTAGTTGTAATAATTGAAAGAATTAATTTAAAAATATATCTTATTATATGGTTATATAGCCATTGATAAGTATTACAAATTTGGCTTAATACATTTGGGTTCTTGACAGGATAAAATATTTAATTATTTTTAATAACAAAGAAACAAATTGATTTGAAATGGATTTTATTATACTATAGTAAAGTCCTTTGCAAGTAGGTAATTTTCGTTAAAACCAATAGGGTCGGTTATTATATAAAAACGGGAAAAATCAATTAGTTATTTAAGACAAGAGTAAAAATAATGCCGGCGGAATTGAGTTTTATTAAGTGACGGTGTAGCTTTGATAGTTATTATAATTTACGGAGACATTTGGTGTTGATTGTTGTACAAGGTCATAAGTTGTTATTAATAACAATTAAAGGAGTAAATTTTGGAATTAATTTTATTATACAATGAAATAGTTTTGTGAGTGTAGTAAATTGTATTACCACATTTGAAGTGATTTATCGTATAGAAAAATTAATATTATTTTATAACATAAAAGGAGAAACATTTTATAAGTAAAAGAATGTAGAATATTTGTCTACAATCTTAGTCAAAAAGAAGTACGTATTTAAATTTACGAAATTGCAATAAAATTTTACTAAATTTTTTGGGTCTAAAATTTGAACCGTAAGGAAATAATTTGTTATAATTATATTGAAGCATCTAGGTCATAAGAGGAAACTAATAGGGACCTCAAATTTTGAAAATAATCATTTTTACGGAAGTGACCAACAACTTTTGGGAATCATCATTTTTAGCTAGGCTGATGGTACCTATGATGAAATTTTTCTTATCGCACCACGGGATCATTGAGAAACCACAAAAATTGCAAAGTCACTATTTGTTAAACAAATCAGCGTTATTTTTCAATATTTATAGTGTAGAAAGTTTTAATGAAATATTAATAGTTTAGAAGTTACAAAGTTAAAAACAATTAAAGTCAAAATCAATTAGTGAACAATTTAATATAAAAGGAAATAAGTTGTTTAACCCAAAAATATTAAGAAAAGAATAAATCGTTAATTAATTATGAATAAAAGTATATTACACATGGTATTACATTCATAGTAAGGATTATTGAATTTATTTAATGGAATATTTTATGTTACTGAGCATTAATTTAAGTATATAATTATTACGCATTTAATCTGTTAATAATTAAGTATATTAACAACACCATATACGAACACACTTATATATGTGCATATAACCCATAAAAGAATTATTGGTTATTTAAGATTTTATGAATTAATTAAGACTAACATTGTATTGGAATAATAATTTTATACGGTTTAATTATAATATTAAACCCGGCACACCAATAGTTGCTTTATTACTAATTTTATAATAACCAAAGAATAGACGTGCAAGTACATACACGTGTATATCTATATATATAGGCATCCCTATATATATAAGACAATTATTGGTTGAGTGAGATTTTATAAGTTTATTAGAATGGAATCTTGAAATAATAATTTTAGATGATTTAATTACATTATTAAAGGCTCATGATACCAATAATTGATTTTACAATAATTTATAATGATTATTATTTCACTGAATGCGTTATATTATTAAGTAGACGTATGCAGGGTCTTATAATAATTCATGCATAAGACTAGGAGCATATAAGATGCATATGTCAAGCGTTATAATTTTAAGGATTAAATTTGTGAGCATTACAGAATTATTTAAATATTAATTTGAATAAGACAGTGAACACAGCGTTAAGTAACAAAGGAATAAAGATTTAAATTCACGAAGGAATATTATTTCATGATGACTAATTGTAAAAGACGGTGACTTGTCGGCACCTGATTGAAATAATAATCCAAGACCGCTGTCTTAATCAAAGGTTGAATAGATATCTCGAGCAAGACATATCGGCAGGAAGTTGCAGCTGCCATTTGATTCGGAGAAACTCCGGTTGATTAAAAAGCATAACAGATGAGCGATAATTCTGTACTGCGAATTTCATGTTGAACTTACGCGTCAAAATACGTTTATCTTTTGTAAGCGTTGAGCTCACCGTTGAGCTCATCGTCCCCACTAGACGCACCGTGAGACCAATCCCACCACTTAAGTTTTCGATCCCACCATAAGAATCTTCGAAAACGAAGAACCAATGAGTTAAGTGGGCAGAGCCTCCCTACTATTTTAGTTTTTGCTTTAACCGTAGCGTCCCCACTTATTGTAATCCCTTCTCGAGCTACAGGGACCCTGTCCCCAAGCATCATAATTTTTGAGTATATAACGTGATGCAGCAGCCAGAGAATCAGACTCACACTTTAGACTCACACTTTAGACTCACACCTTTTGTACACACCTTTTGTAAAAACCTTTTTACACTGTACCTTTTTGACGACCCTTTTAGACTACACTTACTTTTAATTAATTATTGGAGTCGCTAGCTAGCGTAAATTCGCTAACTAAGCGTAAAATATAACGTAGAGCCAGTGAAGTTTGAGTTATTACCAAAGTCTGATTGACTTATTCTTTTGCTGCTACATCATCAAGTGCTTCCTGACCTGAGGGTTAGATTTGTGCGAACGCTTGTGAGTAGATTTATTTAATTATTTTATACTCGCTGCTCTTATGGAACGTTATACTTGTACTCCATATACATACTACAAATTTTGACAGATTTATAAAGTTTCAATACATTATTATATTTACAGTTACTTAATATTTTCGAATTATAATTAGTTGTGAAACAATTACTGGCCTGAGGGTTCAGATTTATATGACATTTGCGAATAAAATTATTTCAAGTAACACATATATTCATATTGTAACCAACTTCTATATTACACTTGAATTTAGTAATAAACTTTTGATTAATTTAATTGTTCATTAAATATACCCTTCAATTATTATTGTTTAATCATTGAGAATAATGTTAGTGGTACAACAGTTGCAATTAACCATAATTTAACTTTAACTTTTGTTCAGAATCGCTCGCCAGCGTAAATTCGCAGCGAAGCGTCATCCTATATTGAATATATAGTGCATGAATGCATTAATTATATCAATTTATTTGTGCGAGGCATACCCATTTATTTCAATTATATTTAAAGCGTTAAATCGCTTTTTCCCTTTTGAATACCATTAACAGCGACTTCATTCGCTGTGAGTTATCCTTTGAAAACAGTCGAGAGCGAACATTCGCTTCCATACCTGTCATATACCACGGCGTGTATAGCCGCCATTTTCTCATCCTTTAGCTCGGTATACGAACATATATGCCTCATTACACAATTAAGTCGTATTTAATATTTAAGTGAATTAAAATCAAATCATACCATTATTTGAAGGATAATTCGATTATAAACATTAATTTAACATTTGCATTACAAGTTTATTACATTTGTGTACTTAAATCAAGTGAGCATGGTAAAAAGTTCGACTCACACTAGTGACAATAGTAGTGACAATTACGCTTACTAGTGACAATTAAAACTAAGTGACAATTAAAATTAAGTGACAATATACGCTAGTGACAATTACGCTAGTGACAATTACGCTAGTGACAATATTAAGGAATTGCTGACTTACCATAAGGCAGTGCACGGTGAATTAATAATTTTAATCTTGGTTACAGTATATCACTAACAAGATTTAAGTTTAATAAATTACATAATTTTCGTTTATTGTATTGTTAAGCACGAACATAGATTCATTCGTCTGACCAATTCCTTATGTATACTACGTCTGACCAAATCATTATATATTCTACCTGATACATTCAATTTAGTCACAGGAGGTATATTTTATTTAATTACCAAATAAAGCATTACGAAATTATGAATAACAGTTAATAACGAATTAGAATCTATATTAATTTGTTTTAAATCATTATTTTATTCTTCAACTCCATCACCGTGTATGAGCATAAAAGTGCTCGTCTCCTTACTTTGTGTTACATTCCACTTAAAGAAAGGCATAGTAACCTGCCTACTTTCCTTTTGAGATATTTTATTTTATCAATCCTTTGCATATGAGCATTATTATTGCTCATCCTTTTCATTTTTCCATTAGTAAGAGCGAAGCGACGCCCTTATTTCCATATTATACCACTGTCATACACTACACAGCGACATAACGCTACGATTTTCTTTTCAATATTTTCCTATTCTTATACCATAATTTTGTTGAAGAAATAAGAGAGATAATAATTTAAATTCAGTTTTCATATATTAGATAATAGAGAGATATCAAGTTACAATCAATATTGATTACAATATTTACCTTTTGACAATCACAATTTCATCACCGTAAGAGTTAATCGCAAGCTCTCTCCATTCCCGGGTAAAGTCGGTGTATGCAGATTGACCCATAATCAAAAGAGAGCACCTGAAATCAAATCACCTGAGGATAGATTTGACAGTACCTGATGTCTACATCTACTTCAGATGTATGTACTCTACCTCGGTAAATGGCATACATGTGTCATCATAAATTAACCGTTTGTTCTTAAAATCTATAGAAGCGTTATGCTTCCTCAAAAGACTAGTACCGAGAATACCGCATTGTACAAAATTTATATCGTCCGGTACTATGTGAAACTGCACTAATTCTCCCAATAATGGTATATCGACCGATCCTAAAGTAGAAATAACATTAGGACTAATTCCCTGTAAATTAAAAGTATGATATTTATTAATCGAAATATCTGTATCAACATACTTTTCCTTTATCAAATTTATGTCGGATCCTGAATCTATCATAAAAGTACAATTACCCTTTAACTTTGAAGATGCAGTGTAATGATGGGTGCCTGAGTCGCCTTAAAAATCTTAGTTACCTTTACGGCCTGCAAAGCTATTGAGTTATCGGTTCCCGAAACTGAACTGTCTTTGGGGAATTCGGGTGTCCTAGTATACCTGCGCTCGGGCGGACACCGCTTGTTCCCGGAACGCCTTCGGCGTTTCCCGAATTCTTAGTGCTTTCTTTATTCATATTTATATTTCCAGAGGTTTCTAAAGATTTCTTATACGCCAACTTGCGACAATTATTAATAAAATGTCCTGGAGTTTTGCAATAATGACAAACTTGATCTTGCGGAGTATTTGGTCCTGGTTGTCCCGGTGTTAAAGGTTTAATAATCGGGCCTCCCTTATAAAACGGTACGTTAGGACGGCGAATTGGATTCACTGTTTGCGAAGAAGGTAATACATCGCGAGACCACGATGAATCTACAGCTCGAGGTTCCATATTATTATTTCGTGGCGGAAAATCTACTCGTGGAGAAAAATTATATTTTAAATTACTCGTGGGTTTTTTCCGACGTGATTCTGCCTCTAATGTTTTGGTCAACTGAATTGTTCTTGTTATGGCATTATCCAAATCATATTTCTTCCCTCTAATTTTACGCGTACCAATAAATCAGACGGTAGTCCGTTTATGAATGCTTCAAGGCATTCATGATCGATCTTTCCCTCCTCATACGGTGTAAGACACAGACCGCCTTGTATACCAAGTTCTCCATCAATTATTGCGGATTTTAATTCCTTAGTACGCTCAATATAACTAAAAATGTCCTCGGTTGCCGACATATACAAATTTCCAAGCTCTCCACGGTACTGATTTAAAGATTTATTTGGTCCGAAAATCTTTTTCAAATGATCTAATAAGACCGACAAATATGCAAAATTCGTTCCTTCAATGGCAGTATACGCATGCCCTTGAAGTTTATTTATTATCATTTGTACCAAATAAAATTCTTGTTCTTGTGGTATCAAATGAGAAACGCGTTCACAAATCTTACTAAACTGAAAAACCGATATTTTGTGTCCATCATATTTTGGTATCATATCAACTACATCCTTGAGTCTAATAGGAGATTGAGGGGTAATATCTTTAACAACATTTGGCGGCAAAATATTTTCATTAGAAAAAGGGGTATCATTAATAATTTCCTGTTGAGGCGATGCCTCAGAGGGCGGTCCATTGTTGGTTAAACCGTCTATCCGCCTATTTATTTGATTTACTTGCTCATGCAGAGACGTAAAATTATTTCGCAAAGAACTGAATTCACCCTTAAATGAATTTAAAACTGCGGTTAAACTTTCAATGCCTACAGCGGCTTCTCTTTCTCTATTCAAATTCATTTCCCTCTTTTCTAACTCTGCCTGTTGGTTTCTTAAAGCACTTGCTTGTTCTAATAATAATTTTTCTTTATCATTTAATTGTTTCTGCTTGATTTCTAATTCGGCCAATGTACTATCTCCAGCCTCGGATGATCCGTGCGAACGAGTGTGATATGACATTATTAAAATGAAAAACTCCTCTCCACTGTATTATTTTATTTCAATAATCAATTCTACTGATTTATCGCCGTTTGTTAATCAAAACCATTAAACCATCAATTTATCGCCGTTTGTTAATCAAAACCATTAAACCATCCCACCGCTGCCACCAAATTTTTTTGTTTGACCGTCTGTTTGTCACGTCCGGGGAAGTGAGAATGTAGACGATCAGGTACCTGTCCCAAATCTATCCCTCAGGTGATTTGATTTCAGGTGCTCTCTTTTGATTATGGGTCAATCTGCATACACCGACTTTACCCGGGAATGGAGAGAGCTTGCGATTAACTCTTACGGTGATGAAATTGTGATTGTCAAAAGGAAAATATTGTAATCAATATTGATTGTAACTTGATATCTCTCTATTATCTAATATATGAAAACTGAATTTAAATTATTATCTCTCTTATTTCTTCAACAAAATTATGGTATAAGAATAGGAAAATATTGAAAAGAAAATCGTAGCGTTATGTCGCTGTGTAGTGTATGACGGTGGTATAATATGGAAATAAGGGAGTCGCTTCGCTCTTACTAATGGAAAAATGAAAAGGATGAGCAATAATAATGCTCATATGCAAAGGATTGATAAAATAAAATATCTCAAAAGGAAAGTAGGCAGGTTACTATGCCTTTCTTTAAGTGGAATGTAACACAAAGTAAGGAGACGAGCACTTTTATGCTCATACACGGTGATGGAGTTGAAGAATAAAATAATAATTTAAAACAAATTAATATAGATTCTAATTCGTTATTAACTGTTATTCATAATTTCGTAATGCTTTATTTGGTAATTAAATAAAATATACCTCCTGTGACTAAATTGAATGTATCAGGTAGAATATATAATGATTTGGTCAGACGTAGTATACATAAGGAATTGGTCAGACGAATGAATCTATGTTCGTGCTTAACAATACAATAAACGAAAATTATGTAATTTATTAAACTTAAATCTTGTTAGTGATATACTGTAACCAAGATTAAAATTATTAATTCACCGTGCACTGCCTTATGGTAAGTCAGCAATTCCTTAATATTGTCACTAGCGTAATTGTCACTAGCGTAAGTCGTACTATTGTCACTAGAGTGAGTTATTAAACTTAAATCTTGTTAGTGATATACTGTAACCACAATTAAAGTTATTAATTCACCGTGCACTGCCTTATGGTAAGTCAGCAATTCCTTAATATTGTCACTAGCGTAATTGTCACTAGCGTAATTGTCACTAGCGTAAGTCGAACTTTTTACCATGCTCACTTGATTTAAGTACACAAATGTAATAAACTTGTAATGCAAATGTTAAATTAATGTTTATAATCGAATTATCCTTCAAATAATGGTATGATTTGATTTTAATTCACTTAAATATTAAATACGACTTAATTGTGTAATGAGGCATATATGTTCGTATACCGAGCTAAAGGATGAGAAAATGGCGGCTATACACGCCGTGGTATATGACAGGTATGGAAGCGAATGTTCGCTCTCGACTGTTTTCAAAGGATAACTCACAGCGAATGAAGTCGCTGTTAATGGTATTCAAAAGGGAAAAAGCGATTTAACGCTTTAAATATAATTGAAATAAATGGGTATGCCTCGCACAAATAAATTGATATAATTAATGCATTCATGCACTATATATTCAATATAGGATGACGCTTCGCTGCGAATTTACGCTGGCGAGCGATTCTGAACAAAAGTTAAAGTTAAATTATGGTTAATTGCAACTGTTGTACCACTAACATTATTCTCAATGATTAAACAATAATAATTGAAGGGTATATTTAATGAACAATTAAATTAATCAAAAGTTTATTACTAAATTCAAGTGTAATATAGAAGTTGGTTACAATATGAATATATGTGTTACTTGAAATAATTTTATTCGCAAATGTCATATAAATCTGAACCCTCAGGCCAGTAATTGTTTCACAACTAATTATAATTCGAAAATATTAAGTAACTGTAAATATAATAATGTATTGAAACTTTATAAATCTGTCAAAATGTGTAGTATGTATATGGAGTACAAGTATAACGTTCCATAAGAGCAGCGAGTATAAAATAATTAAATAAATCTACTCACAAGCGTTCGCACAAATCTAACCCTCAGGTCAGGAAGCACTTGATGATGTAGCAGCAAAAGAATAAGTCAATCAGACTTTGGTAATAACTCAAACTTCACTGGCTCTACGTTATATTTTACGCTTAGTTAGCGAATTTACGCTAGCTAGCGACTCCAATAATTAATTAAAAGTAAGTGTAGTCTAAAAGGGTCGTCAAAAAGGTACAGTCTAAAAGGTGTGTGTAAAAAGTGTGAGTCTGATTCTCTGGCTGCTGCATCACGTTATATACTCAAAAATTATGATGCGTGGGGACAGGGTCCCTGTAGCTCGAGAAGGGATTACAATAAGTGGGGACGCTACGGTTAAAGCAAAAACTAAAATAGTAGGGAGGCTCTGCCCACTTAACTCATTGGTTCTTCGTTTTCGAAGATTCTTATGGTGGGATCGAAAACTTAAGTGGTGGGATTGGTCTCACGGTGCGTCTAGTGGGGACGATGAGCTCAACGGTGAGCTCAACGCTTACAAAAGATAAACGTATTTTGACGCGTAAGTTCAACATGAAATTCGCAGTACAGAATTATCGCTCATCTGTTATGCTTTTTAATCAACCGGAGTTTCTCCGAATCAAATGGCAGCTGCAACTTCCTGCCGATATGTCTTGCTCGAGATATCTATTCAACCTTTGATTAAGACAGCGGTCTTGGATTATTATTTCAATCAGGTGCCGACAAGTCACCGTCTTTTACAATTAGTCATCATGAAATAATATTCCTTCGTGAATTTAAATCTTTATTCCTTTGTTACTTAACGCTGTGTTCACTGTCTTATTCAAATTAATATTAAATAATTCTGTAATGCTCACAAATTTAATCTTAAAATTATAACGCTTGACATATGCATTTATATGCTCTAGTCTTATGCATGAATTATTATAAGACCTGCATACGTCTACTTAATAATATAACGCATTCAGTGAAATAATAATCATTATAAATTATTGTAAAATCAATTATTGGTATCATGAGCCTTTAATAATGTAATTAAATCATCTAAAATTATTATTTCAAGATTCCATTCTAATAAACTTATAAAATCTCACTCAACCAATAATTGTCTTATATATATAGGGATGCCTATATATATAGATATACACGTGTATGTACTTGCACGTCTATTCTTTGGTTATTATAAAATTAGTAATAAAGCAACTATTGGTGTGCCGGGTTTAATATTATAATTAAACCGTATAAAATTATTATTCCAATACAATATTAGTCTTAATTAATTCATAAAATCTTAAATAACCAATAATTCTTTTATGGGTTATACGCACCTATATAAGTGTGTTCGTATATGGTGTTGTTAATATACTTAATTATTAACAGATTAAATGCGTAATAATTATATACTTAAATTAATGCTCAGTAACATAAAATATTCCATTAAATAAATTCAATAATCCTTACTATGAACGTAATACCATGTGTAATATACTTTTATTCATAATTAATTAACGATTTATTCTTTTCTTAATATTTTTGGGTTAAACACTTTATTTCCTTTTATATTAAATTGTTCACTAATTGATTTTGACTTTAATTGTTTTCAACTTTGTAACTTCTAAACTATTAATATTTCATTAAAACTTTCTACACTATAAATATTGAAAAATAACGCTGATTTGTTTAACAAATAGTGACTTTGCAATTTTTGTGGTTTCTCAATGATCCCGTGGTGCGATAAGAAAAATTTCATCACAGGTACCATCAGCCTAGCTAAAAATGATGATTCCCAAAAGTTGTTGGTCACTTCCGTAAAAATGATTATTTTCAAAATCTGAGGTCCCTATTAGTTTCCTCTTATGACCTAGATGCTTCAATATAATTATAACAAATTATTTCCTTACGGTTCAAATTTTAGACCCAAAAAATTTAGTAAAATTTTATTGCAATTTCGTAACTTTAAATACGTACTTCTTTTTGACTAAGATTGTAGACAAATATTCTACATTCTTTTACTTATAAAATGTTTCTCCTTTTATGTTAATAAAATAATCCTTAATTTTTTATACGATAAATCACTTCAAATGTTTTAATACAATTTACTACACTCACAAAACTATTTCATTGTATAATAAACTTAATTCCAAAATTTACTCCTTTAATTGTTATTAATGACAACTTATGACCTTGTACAACAATCAACACCAAATATCTCCGTAAATTATAATAACTATCAAAGCTACACCGTCACTTAATAAAACTCAATTCCGCCGGCATTATTTTTACTCTTGTCTTAAATAACTAATTGATTTTTCCCGTTTTTATATAATAACCGACCATATTGGTTTTAACGAAAATTACCTACTTGCAAAGGACTTTACTATAGTATAATAAAATTCATTTCAAATCCATTTATTTCTTTGTTATAAACAATAAGTAAATATTTTATCCTGTCAATAACCCAAATGTATTAAGCCAAATTTGTAATACTTATCAATGGCTATATAACCATATAATAAGATATATTTTTAAACCAATTCTTTCAATTATTACAACTCACATTAATACTTTTTATATAATAAACAATATTAAGTAGCTCAATGGTTTTGCTACACCTACAAAAACCTTCATGGTATTACAATTCAAACGATCTTAAATATTACCAATCTCGTAATATTAGAAATATTATAAATTTATCAAATTATTAATAAATGTTTCAAAATTATTTTATTTAACTGCTAGAGTATATAAAACTGTTTTTATATATTTTACTGATTTTATGTATGTTTTTGTGCTTTTATGTTTCAGAAAATATATATATATATATATATATATATACGTGACTAAATTAATTAAATAAATCTATCATAAAGCATATAACTAAGTTATACATATATATTGTTTTTGTGCTTTTAATATTTTCTTTTCCCTTTATATATGTTAATATTATTACTTCATATATTTTTATATTAAAACTAGTATCAAGCTAAAGCTGCTAACATAATAAATGTGTCGGTTAGGTTGCTAAGCAAATAATATTCTTGGTTAGGTTAATAACAGACCACTCTACGTAAGCCTGTGGTTAATAATAAGTAGTGAAGCAAAAATGGTAAGTATCAATGGCGCTCAAAAATAACTAACAGCGGTTATACATTAATAATTAATATTGCAAATAAAAAAATTAAAAATGGGTGTGAGGTGGACGCCAGGACGTCACACCAGTTTCGAAAAATATAACCTAACCCAAACCTATTTCTGATCTAAAGCTAAAATTCTATCAAATATACTCTTTAACTGTTTAATAAACAACGAGCGATGGCTAAAACTTGTAGAACGTTACTGAGGAAAGTGATCTCTATAACACATATCATGATCAAGGTATTGGCACTGTCCCCTTATGCGAATAATTATTCAAATCTCTTTGGTTAATAACTTTTTAATAAACAATGACCGCCACCTATAACCTTGTGAAGGTCACTCAGGAGGATGACCTCTATAATATATGTCAAGGTCAAGGTCATCGGTGAGGTTTGACCTTTTATGCATATTTACCGATTTAAATTTGGTTATCGAATCTTTAGATAATGAATTAGCATTTTTACCAGTTACTTGGGCACGTACAAGAAAAATAAAAACACTTTTATTATATAATTCGACCCCAAGCTATCCATTGAGCCTACTTAGAAGTTGATCCGTTCAGCGATTATTGAGATCTAATAATCTGAGTGTCTGCGAAAGCGTCGCTTCGCGTAAAAGAGTCACGGTGCGGTCTCGCTGCGCGTATACTTGGCGCGAGACACTACTGTGTTTCTTGACAATAACGGACCCAGCCTCAATGACCTTGACCTTGACATATATTGTAGAGGTCACCTCCCTGAGTGACCTTCAAGAGGTTTTAGCCGTCGCTCGTTGTTTATTAAAAAGTTATTAACAAAAGAAGTTTAATAATTTTGCACGAATTTTCAGCTGTCCACGCGAAGCAAGGACATAAATTTGACATATATTACAAAGGTCACCTTCCTGAATAACCCGCACTAGATTTCACCCTTCGCTCGTTGTTTGGTAAAAAGTTATTAACAAAAATGTTTAATGAATAAAGCATACTTTTACGATACCATATATACGTTTACGAAAGAGTATATTTGATGGAATTTGAGCTTTAAATCAGAAATAGGTTTGGGTTAGGTTATATTTTCCGAAACTGGAGCCCCGGACACATACACTCGTTTTCAGCCCGCTTCGCGGAAGGGCGGGGGGAAGGGGCTTTGCCTCTCCCCCCGCCGGGATTCGTGGCATGTACCAGGTGATCAAAATCTGCACGGTGAAATCTGTTACACTAGCCCCGGTTATAATGGCTATTCCGAAGAATTATCATGACACAATATTGAGGACATTTAACTCTCTTCACCCTAGATTACAATTCACTTTAGAAGTGGGTGGTGATAGAATTAATTTTTTAGACGTTACTCTAATCAAGAATAGTAATCACATTGAATTCGATTGGTTTCACAAACCGACATTTTCTGGTTGATATCTTAATTATATGTATGTCTCAGCACCCGATCTCTCAGAAGAGGGGCACTATTATCAGCATGGTCGACAGGGCGTTTTTGTTATCTCATCCGAAATACCATGAGAAGAATATTGGGTTCATAATTGACGTTTTATTGGAGAATGACTATCCTTTGGATTTTATTTTTAATAATATTAACTCGAGATTGAAATATTTGTTACACAATGAGAGGGTGAAGCAAGGAAACAGTCTGCCTGCTGATGGTAGTGTTAAAACAAAAACTTGGTTTATTATTCCGTTTGTACCAAACATTTCAGAAAAATTTTGTAATATTACTCGTGATTTAGGAGTTAAATTGGCCTATCGCAGTTTGAACAATTTACGGCATATTGTTAAACCTCTCAAAGATGTTCTCCCTACAACTTCTGTTAGAATGTGGTTTATAAGATTTCTTGTAAAGATTCCGGGTCTACTTATGTAGGACAGACATCGGGACAATTAAAAACTAGAGTCTTTGAACACAAAAATCACATCAAGCGAAGTAATACGTCACATTCTGTCATTACGGATCATCGTATCGAATTTAATCATGATTTCAATTGGGATAATGTTGCTATTTTGGATAACGAGAAGTTTTTGTCTAACAAGGGGAGGCCACAACCTCCGGTCCACCGATTTCGATCGGCTTTAACATACTGGTTGGGGGACACCCAAAAATAACTCGTGTAAAAGGGTTTAGGTCACTATGCCTTCGTTTTTGAAAAAATCGAAGTCAAAGGTTATGACGCCGGATCGGTTTTGGACCTAGGCTAATTAATAGATTGCTAAAAAACAAGCAAATTTTATTAATACATATCAGATCCGCAAACTAATAGTTTTCGAGAAATCGAAGAATTAGTGATTTAAGTGCGCCGCTTATATATCTACAGAGTCGCACCGATTTCAACCGAAGCGGCGGCGTAGCGGTTAAGGTGCTTGCCTGCGGAGTTGAACGTTGCGAGTTCGAGTCTCCCTTACGTGTTTTTTTTAAGTGAATAAATTAAAATAGGGTAAATATTTACCTTTACACAGCCCGCACCAAATGACCTCCGATTGACCTTGACCCCTAACAAGGTCAAGGTCATTGACCTTTTCCAATGCTCATTGTTCATTAAAAAGTTATTAACAATATAAATTTAATACTGATTCTATTACTTCTTGGACACATAATACTTCCATATTACACAAATAATCAATAAGATTATTATAATTGTAGGTAAGATGAAGAAAATCGTTTTTAAAGCAGTGAATCGTTGTTTAAATTAATTTAATAGATTCTATTACTTCTTGGACACGGGTTGGATTAGACTTGTATCTTTGAGATAGATTTGAAGGACGGGCTTCGCCTGTATTTATAGCGATGTTTATATACAAATTTTCAGTCATATTCTTATATTGTCAGAAATCAAACGTAACCAGTGTGTCGTATAGTCAGTGAGTTAAGTGTTCGATTAATTTTCCATTAATTATATAAATAATGGTATATTCAGTTGAACAAATAAATAATAATCCTTAATAATTTCGATTAAAGCAGAAAATTATTTGTATTTACCTGTTTTGTGCTTTTGGTTAAAGTAAAGAATACTTTATATTTATAAACAATACTATTCTATACAGGGCGGTCCACTTAAATCGATCATCTTAGATATTTCAGTTGTTTTTGATGATACCAAAAAATGTCTAAGGAAAAAGTTGCACCGTTCGAAGGGGCAATCATGATGACAGAACAAAAATTTTTCAAGGCTATTTTTTTCGGAGATTCAAAGGTCAAGATAATTGTTTTAAATGAAACTACATATTTTTGTTTACGCAATTGTATAGCCAACATCGAGAGGAGTTCAGCGACCTATAACAACATGACCTTTAAATGATCTTGAACGCGGGAAACAGAAAAATCAAACTTTATGCTCTTCAACACAAAAATTTATTTAAGGAGGTTTTCGAAATGATGTCCTCCGACTTCAATTGTGACATCCTGCGATGTCCAATAACCTTAAAAATTGTATTTTTTGCTTATTCAACACATTTATGAATTAATCGCTAGAATTACGGTATAAACTATCAACATATTGGTAATATTATAACTTACCATTGACACTTATCGTCAACCAAGGTACATCATAAGTTGTTACCGACAATGTATAACCATATAAGACAGGTTACCGGCAAACGCATATTCACTACTTAACCAATTACCGACCTTCGATAGTTACCAACTATTGTATCGAACATAATACTATTTTATTTTATTAATCATTATTAATGTTGCTAATCAATAGTTAAGAAGGAAAAAGGAAAAATCCAAAAAACATAAACGAGCAACACCAATACAATATACTAAATTTAGAATCATAGTTATTACCTAAGTTACGTAGTAGCCTTTTATGAACGGGAAGAGATACTTATATATATATATAAGAATGACAAAACCATAAAAACATGCATAAAAATGAAAATCCACTAAAAAGCCATTATAATACGTTTTAATACTGTAATTGTAGTAATTTTTGGATATTTCATAACGTTAGCTATTAGACATACTATATACATATAAATAATTTAGGGCGTACTTATAACAATATATTTTATGTACACTGTTACATTAAGGAGATCAATTAAATATAGGAGCAACTTACATTTTTTGAATATAATAAACTTTTGTTATAAACAAACAAATTTTATAATAACAATCACATTTATGATATATTTAATTATACGATTATATAGTCATGTGCGAGTATAACAAAAATGCATAGAACATTTGAGTGCATTTGTTATGAAAAAACCATAGGTTATTGTTTATAATAATTGAAGGAATAAGGTTAGATGAATAAAAAGTATATAATAATGGTCCATGGACCATATCGAAGGACCGTAGGAATTTGGAATTTTAAAATTGTCGAAATTTTTATTTGTTAACTAAGCAATGAAAATCTTAACCGTTGGGAAATAATTTTTTATAATTATATAGCGTTATTGTGGGTAATAAGAGGAACTCAACGGTACCATCAAATTTATGAAAAACTCATTAATTTAGAAATGACCAACAACTCTCGTTGAGCACCATTTTTCGCCAGTCTGATGGTACCTGTCAAAAATTTTCGTTTTAACATTATTACTTTACGAGATATTGCAAAAATTGAAAAGTCACTATTCATTAAACAAATATACATTATTTTTTAATACATTTGGTGTAAAAGATTTTAATAAATTATCAGTAGTTTAGAAGTTATATGGATTTAAACAAATTAAGTTAAAATCAATTAATTAATTAATAATTAACTATGAATAACGAAAAACCAATTGCGAAAAACATATATTGATTATTACATTATTAGTTATTAGCTCGCTGTGGCATTATCGTTCATTATTCATTTAATAAGAGTAATTATTTAAATATACCATCATTAATATTCATATAACATTTAGTTAATCAGTTAAAATATATGAATGATTATTACTCGTAGAATAAAGAACATTATAATAATGCGTTAAATTGTAAACTTAGGCATTTAGTTATTTTATATGGACCACATAGCGTTTACAACATTTCGTACGCTTTGTAATGTTTCAAACACTTTAAAGCGGTTAAGGGACTTCATACGCTTGTAACATTAAATTGCTAATTTGTGAAGTAAGAAACAATTATAATGCATTAAAATGCAATGCTATTAATTATTTTAATATTACTTGTATTGAATTATTAATTCATTATTTTATTTAATGGAAGATATTATAATGACTAGCATTAATATAACAACTAATCAATAGGTTAAAGTATATGAATAATTATTATTAATAAGAAACGTTACAATAGTGCGTTAAAGTATAATACACAAGGTTACTCTAATATTAATTAACTGAATGCATTAAATTATTATCCAGAGGTACAAGGGACCTTATAAATAATTAATGCGTAAGGTTGTAGAAATTTAGGTTAATTAATAATTTTAATATTTCATTTGTTGGGATCGAATAATACAGTGGACAAGGTGTTAATTGAAGATTATTTCATTAACAGAAAATATCACTTATAATTTAGTATCATTATTGGTTGATTCGTATTACTACCATGTAAGGTTACCTTTATATTTTTTCATATCTTAATATTAATCATGCAATATTCGCATTTTAAATTTGATAATATTGTCTTTATAGGTTTATTAAAGATTTTTAATCTTAAAATAAATGAAAAAAAAATTGTAATAACGGGGCGCGAACCAGGATATATTAAACTCAAGGCTTTACTTCCTTACTTGCTATGTGCTCCTGTTACTAATACTTTATATTTCTTCATATTTTTAATAGTAATCATGCAATATTCATGTTTTAAACTAGATATATTATTTTTATTGGTTTATTAAAGACTTTTATTATTAAAATAAAAGAAAAAAAAAGAAAAAATAATTAACGGGACGCGAACCATGAAATATTAATTCTTAAGGCGGCGATTTACTGACGCCAGACTAAAGTAATAATCGGTGTCCACTGTCTTAATCAAAAGATATAACAGTCTCTTTGATAAATTTAATCGTTAAATTTTAGTTGACTGAAAGTCATACCGGATGTTCCGTTTATTTAGTACGGAGAAATTTCTGTTGACCATAAGTCCCAACAGCTCATGCGATAAATTCGTACTGAGAATTTTATGTTGAACATTGGGAGAAAAATAATTGTATCTAACCAAAGCACTGAGCTCATCGTCCCCACCAGACTTTTCAAGGTCTCGATCCCACCATTAATAATTTTAAGAGCGGGGAACCAATCAGCGATCAAGGCGTAGCCTCCCTACTATTGTAACTTTGCATTTAATTATACGGTCCCCACTTTTTGTAACCCCTTCTCGAGCGACAGGGACTCAGCCCTAAAATTTTAGTATAAGACTTCGTGCAGCAGCAAGAGAGCGTCACTACTACTACGCTTTGGAAGACTCTTGACTTATTATTTGATCATTATTTTCGTCACTTCGCTTTATAGCAATACGACGCTAATAAAGCGTCTACCTAACTCAGTACTTGTCAGTCATTTATAATTTGCTATTACTTGATTTGCATTATAGCGTCGAGTCGCTATTAAGGCATCAACCTAATTTAGAATCAGTGGAGTTTGTTTAACAATTATTTCTCGCTGCTGCTTGTTAAGTGCTTCCTGGCCTGTGGGTCCAGATTCCTGCGAACACTTGTCAGTAGATTTGTACCAGGTTTGAATTCTTATTGTATACCCACTATTCTTAATTGTTGTTTGCCAACTTATACGACTTTATTTTATATTCATACGACATTTGTATTCAATCTCTCTGTAACACAATTATATTATATCTACATTCAGTGACAGTTTACTTATTAATTCATCATTTATTTTGTAACTTTTGTACCATCTTTACCTTAATTCATTATTCATTTAGATGATCGTTCAAATATTCTTTAAAAGATTTATACTACCTTTCCTTATTTTACTTGGCGTTTATCCGCTGATAGTCCGACTTCTTTTAGTTTCATTTTATTTATACTATTTCCAGCTATATTACTACTAGGCGATACCATTTATGACTATACTACTAGCATCAATTTGCTCGTATTATCAGCATAATTCCTTATTATTTTATTTGTTGATCCATTACTACTTACAGTTATATTATTAAGCGTCCATTCCGCTTATGATACAACCCTTTAATACTTATACTACTTATAGCTATACGATTGGCTATACACCTTTAGTTATATTATTAAGCGTCCATTCCGCCTTTTATACAATTTTTAATTATCCTTAGAATATTAGTATTACCTATAATTATACTACTAAGCGTTTACTTCGCTTATGATATAAATCTTTCATTGAGTTGTACTACTTAGTCATTCTTTTTACTACCTATACCAATCGGCGTTTATCCGCCTGTGATATACCTTTGTCACTGACTCATATCACTATTATTTTACTTATAAGTTATTATATCAAGCGTTTAATTTGCTTGTAGCATGACTTTAATTTAATTCATACTACTTATTTACTTGTACTACTTACCGTTATATTGTTGGGCGTTTAATCCGTTTGCATTACAACTTTTTATTAACGTACTTATACTACTTGAGTCATTCTACTTGAGTTATACTACTTGAGTTATACTATTTAATTATTTGGTTAGTACTAGTTATGTTTATTATTTTCCTGTCGTTATTACCTAGATTTAATATATAGTAATAAATAATACTAGCATCATAGAGTCATAGACTATATTTTATTAATCAACAATTATACATTCATAGTTCGATTCTGAAAGATAACCTCGTCATCATTGTAAGTTGATCCAAACTCTCTCCATTCCCGGGTAAAGTCGGTGTATGCAGATTGATCCTAAATCAAAAGAGAGTATCTGATGTTAATTACCGAGGGCTAGGTTAGCACAGAAACCAGGTTAGCAACGTTCTCACCTCCCCGGACGTGACAGCTGACATCGGCGCCTAATAAAAATTTATTCCCCCTCCCCCTCCTTATAATTGGTTGAAGAATTGAACACGTTCGTGCACGTTCAGTATTGCGTCACCCCGAATCTATACTTTACACGTAAGCGGCGCTGACATCGGCGCTTAAAAACGTTTAATCCCCCCTCCCCTCTCCTTATAATTGGTTGAAGAATCGAACATGTTCGTGCATGTTCAGTATTGCGTCAACCTCAGTGCGTGCAAAACCTAACCAGCAGCAATGTACTCCGCCGAGGGAAGCAGCATGAACTATTACGTTCCGCTTCAGGACGCTGAAACTCCACCGAAGCAATGTACCAGGTACGTTTATGAATCTTCCCCTTTGTCTTATACATTTAAATTTTTTAACTTTTCGTAATTATTTCTGTTTGTGATCTTAGCGTTTTACCCACGAGTCGTGCGGTTCGCATACTGGGCAGGCGATACGCGCTGACGGCTACAGGGTATAAGTACTTGGAAATCGGCATCAACGTCGGTCCACCGAGCTACGTCGAGATCGTAATAGGCGATCATCGCGGGAACGAACTCATCCTGTCTCTTCAAACGTGGAAGGGACTCTACGAACAACGATGGGACATTCAGAACCGTCTCCGCAAGGATGTTCGCGGTCGTTCTATCAGCGTTGGGCCGTTGACGGTGCGATTCAGTGAGAGTCCAGTGTGTGATACCAAACTCGTTTGTCTGGATTCGTCAAACGTACGGTTGATGATGACCGAATCGACGTTCTTCACCATGATTAACCTGGACCTCTGCATCGAGCTGACGTACACTCAGTTGGATCGTGTCGTCGAAATAGTCGATACAAAGTTCGTACAATATTCGAATATCACGTCCGCCGAGACTAAGGATGCGTCGAACGCCATACGCGCCAGCGAATGCTTCAACGATAATCACATTATAGATTGTGAGCTGTTGGCTCTAGTTTTTGGTAAACCGATGTATACCAACATACAATAAAAAAATACTTTTACATGTATAAGGTATACTGTTCTTTTCCTCACACTCATTTTCCTCATGTACTCGAGTATCCTCTGTCGCAATTGATAGTGTCACGTCCGGGGAAGTGAGAATGTAGACGATCAGGTACCTGTCCCAAATCTATCCCTCAGGTGATTTGATTTCAGGTGCTCTCTTTTGATTATGGGTCAATCTGCATACACCGACTTTACCCGGGAATGGAGAGAGCTTGCGATTAACTCTTACGGTGATAAAATTGTGATTGTCAAAAGGAAAATATTGTAATCAATATTGATTGTAACTTGATATCTCTCTATTATCTAATAAATAAAAAATGAATTTAAATTATTAACAAAATTATGGTATAAGAATAGGAAAATATTGGAAAGAAAATCACAGCGTAATGTCGCTGTGTAGTGTATGACAGTGGTATAATATGGAAATAAGGGCGTCGCTTCGCTCTTACTAATGGAAAAATGAAAAGGATGAGCAATAATAATGCTCATATGCAAAGGATTGATAAAATAAAATATCTCAAAAGGAAAGTAGGCAGGTTACTATGCCTTTCTTTAAGTGGAATGTAACACAAAGTAAGGAGACGAGCACTTTTATGCTCATACACGGTGATGGAGTTGAAGAATAAAATAATGATTTAAAACAAATTAATATAGATTCTAATTCGTTATTTAACTGTTATTCATAATTTCGTAATGCTTTATTTGGTAATTAAATAAAATATACCTCCTGTGACTAAATTGAATGTATCAGGTAGAATATATAATGATTTGGTCAGACGTAGTATACATAAGGAATTGGTCAGACGAATGAATCTATGTTCGTGCTTAACAATACAATAAACGAAAATTATGTAATTTATTAAACTTAAATCTTGTTAGTGATATACTGTAACCAAGATTAAAATTATTAATTCACCGTGCACTGCCTTATGGTAAGTCAGCAATTCCTTAATATTGTCACTAGCGTAATTGTCACTATCGTAATTGTCACTAGCGTAATTGTCACTAGCGTAATTGTCACTAGTGTGAGTCGAACTTTTTACCATGCTCACTTGATTTAAGTACACAAATGTAATAAACTTGTAATGCAAATGTTAATTTAATGTTTATAATCGAATTATCCTTCAAATAATGGTATGATTTGATTTTAATTCACTTAAATATTAAATACGACTTAATTGCGTAATGAGGCATATATGTTCGTATACCGAGCTAAAGGATGAGAAAATGGCGGCTATACACGCCGTGGTATATGACAGGTATGGAAGCGAATGTTCGCTCTCGACTGTTTTCAAAGGATAACTCACAGCGAATAAAGTCGCTGTTAATGGTATTCAAAAGGTAAAAAGCGATTTAACGCTTTAAATATAATTGAAATAAATGGGTATGCCTCGCACAAATAAATTGATATAATTAATGCATTCATGCACTATATATTCAATATAGGATGACGCTTCGCTGCGAATTTACGCTGGCGAGCGATTCTGAACAAAAGTTAAAGTTAAATTATGGTTAATTGCAACTGTTGTACCACTAACATTATTCTCAATGATTAAACAATAATAATTGAAGGGTATATTTAATGAACAATTAAATTAATCAAAAGTTTATTACTAAATTCAAGTGTAATATAGAAGTTAATTACAATATGAATATATGTGTTACTTGAAATAATTTTATTCGCAAATGTCATATAAGTCTGAACCCTCAGGCCAGTAATTGTTTCATAACTAATTATAAATCACAAATATTAAGTAACTGTAAGTGTAATAGTGTATTGAAGCTTTATAAATCTGTCAAAATGTGTAGTATGTATATGGAGTACAAGTATAACGTTCCATAAGAGCAGCGAGTATAAAATAATTAAATAAATCTACTCACAAGCGTTCGCACAAATCTAACCCTCAGGTCAGGAAGCACTTGATGATGTAGCAGCAAAAGAATAAGTCAATCAGACTTTGGTAATAACTCAAACTTCACTGGCTCTACGTTATATTTTACGCTTAGTTAGCGAATTTACGCTAGCTAGCGACTCCAATAATTAATTAAAAGTAAGTGTAGTCTAAAAGGGTCGTCAAAAAGGTACAGTGTAAAAGGTGTGTGTAAAAAGTGTGTGTCTTT